>NW_022589723.1:4815756-5090230 GCF_004348235.1 Phoca vitulina | reverse complement strand
AAGAAAGAAAGAAAGAAAGAAAGAAAGAAAGAAAGAAAGAAAGAAAGGAAAGAAAGAAAGAAAGAAAGAGAAAGGAAGGAAGGAAGGAAGGAAGGAAGAAAAGAAAGAAAGAAAGAAAGAAAGAAAGAAAGAAAGAAAGAAAGAAAGAAAGAAAGAAAGAGTGTGTGTGTGTGTGTGTTCTCATTGTCAAAGAATGGACTCTCATTCTAACCTAAAAGTCCATCTCTGAAGGGTTTGACTTTGGGCACCTGGGTGGCTCAGTCAGTTAGGTGTCTGCCTTCAGCTCAGGTCATGATTCCAGAGTCCTGGGATCGAGTTCTACACTGGGTTCCCTGTTCCACAGGGAGCCTGCTTCTCCCTCTGCCTCTGCCTTTCTCTCTCTATCTCTCATGAATAAATAAATAAAATTTAAAAAATAACAATAAATAAGGGTTTGACTTGCCTGAATCAATCTTTAAGAACATGTCCTACTTTGGGTGCACACTGACAAACCATGTGGGGCCCACTGGACTTTATGAAACCTTAGGCTGAGTGAGTAACAGTCATAGGGATCTTACCTAATTTGAGAATTTTCTAGGAAAATGTCAAAGTTGAAGCCTTTGAAATCTTTAAAGCCTTTGAAGCCAGAAGCCAGTTTAGATTTTAATCAAATAGTGGAAATTTTATGATGGAGTTGGGCCAGTTTCTTCTGTGGAGTAGAATTACTGGAGCAGTCCTATATTAGAATAAATTATTTAGTTAGGTGATCTTTATATAATCTTAAACTATTGAATCACTTTAAGATCTGTTATGGGAATATTATCTTTCAGTTTGGGGCCAAAAAGTTGCATTTTGATGAACTGCCTAGACATGACAAAAACAATTTTCTAAAAAGGGATAAACAAAAGATCAATAACCATATAGAAAAAAGAGAAGTTTTAGATATGAACTGGCAATTTGTAGAAATGATATGCAAATGGCACTTTAACCAGATGAAAAGATGCTCAAATTTTCTCATAGAAGTTCTTAGGGCTGAGTGAGAAAATGAGCCTGAAATATTTGATTACTTCAAAAAATAAGAAAATTCCCAATGACTACTAGGTTCATGTCAAAACAAAACAAAAATCTCAGAAAGCAACTTAAAGGAGTCTCCAGTGGCCTACATAGGACAATTTAAGCATCAGTAAGGGATACTATTCGAAGACAACTAAGGCATAAAAATACATTTAAACCTATGAGATAATGATATTAAAACAACTAATTTGTCATATTTGAAAGATGCCAGGGAAACAACTCTTATTTTGAAAACTGATTTAAAAAAATGGAAATAAACAAGCATTTTTCCTGCATTCCCTGTACAAAATTATTTGATTTGACAAGGAAAATTCCACCTGATAGGAGTATTTTAGCCAATAAATGAAGAGGAAAGGATGGATTAGAATATCAAAATTTTTTAATCCCTAATGCAAACATCAGAAAAAGAAAAAATCAGATATAATGTATCTCCTGACAGAAGTACAGGTTACCACTTATGAAGTATTTTTTTAAAGATCTTATTTATTTGAGACAGAATGAGAGAGAGAGAGCATGAGCAGGGAGGAGGGGCAGAGGGAGAAGCAGACTCCCAGCTGAGCAGGGAGCCTGATGTGGGACTTGATCCCAGGCTCCTGGGATCATGACCTGAGCCAAAGGCAGACACTTAACTGACTGAGCCACCCAGGCACCCCCCCACACACACACTTATGAAGTATTTTTATAGGAAAAGATAATGAAAACTGAATCCAGTCAAGCCTCTAGTTCTAACTACCACTATTCAGGAAATACAGGTGATAGAGAAGTATGCTAAGTCACACCATAGAAAGCAGTCAACAAAGTACAGACTGTGAGAAAATCTATGGGACTGCAGAGTATTTAAATATTTTTAAACTTAATTGCCAACACTTAAATATTTAGGATATTTACTCAACAATCTACAGGCCCAACTTTTACTGAAAATTCAAAATATCTGTAACACTGTCTTCAATATAGGAAGCAACATTTATCTTGGGCCAGGTAGCAACTGCATCTTCAAGATGAGCCATGTTTTCTCCAAATGACAACACAAATCACCAGGCTCACTTCCATCATGTTCCTATGTCTCTAGGTGTTTAATCTCTGTTTTAAGAGATTTTGTCATCTATGATGGCTGGTGCGGTATGCTCTTACCAGACAGTGACCCATTCATTCAAGTCATTCAGAGAACAATTTATACATGTTCCTTCTGTATCAGACACTGCACAAAGCACTGGGAATATAGCACCAAACAAATTTTTATTTTTTTAATTTTTTTCCTGGTCCTCTAACATTTTTAAAAAGTGTGTGTGTGTGTGTGTGTGTGTGTGTGTTTTGAGCAGTTTAGGTTCACAGCATAAGTGAGAGGAAATTACAGAGATTTCCCTTATACTCCCTGCTCCAAAACACGCATATAGCCGTCCCCATTATCAGCATCTCACCAGAGGGGTACATTTGTTACAATTGGTGAACCTACATTGACACGTCATTATCACTCAAAGTCTACAGTTTACCTTAGGGCTCACTCTTAGTGTTGTACATTTGATGGATCTGGACAAATGTGTAATAATACATATTTATCAGTATAATATCATACAGAGTATATTCACTGCACTAAAAATCTTCTGTGCTCCACTTATTCATCTCTTCCCCACCCCCCAACTCCAGGCAACAACTAGATCGTTTTATGTCTCTATAGTTTTGCCTTTGTCAGAATGTCATATAGCTGGAGTCATAGAGTAAGTCGCCCTTTCAGATTGGCTTCTTTCACTTAGTACTATGCATATAAGGTTCCTGCATGTCATTTCCTGGCTTGCCATCTCATTTCTTTTTAGTGCTGAACAAGATTCAATTGTCTGGATGTACCACAGTTAATTTATCCACTCACTTACAGAAAGACATCTTGGTTGCTTCCAAGTTTGGGCAATCATAAATAATGTTGCCATTCACATCCATGTGCAGGTTTTTTTGTAGATGTTAGTTTCCAACTCCTTTGGGTAAATACCAAGGAGCACTGATTACTAGATCATAAGAATATGTTTAGTTTTCTAAGAAACCACCAAACTGACTTTCAAAGTGTACCATTTTGCATTCCCACCAGTAATGAATGAGAATTCATGTTGCTCCTTGTCAGCATTTGGTGTTGTCAATGTTTTGGATTTGGGTCATTCTAAAATGTGTCTAATGGTATCTGGTTTTTTTAATTTGCACTTCCCTGATGATATGTGATGGGAAACATCTTTTCATATGGTTATCTGCCATCTGTATATTGTCTTTGGTGAGGTGTTTAAGGACTTTGGCCCATTTTTTAATTGGATTGTTTTCTTATCACTGAGTTTTAAGAGTTCTTTTTATATTTTGGACAGCAGACCTTTATCACACGTGTCTTTTGCAAATATTTTCTCCCAGCCTGTGGCTTGTTTTCTCATTCTCTTTATATTGTCTTTCATGGAGAAGTTTTTAATTTTAATTCAATCTATCTAGCTTATCAATTATTTCTTTCATGTTAAGTGTCTTTAATGTATCTAAAATATCATCACCACACTCAAGGTCATCTAGGTTTTCTCCTATGTTATCATCTAGGAATTTTACAGGTTTATGTTTTATATTGAGGTCTATGATCCATAGTGAGTTAATTTTTGTGAAAAGTGTCAGGTCTTTGCCTAGATTTATTTTTCGCATGTGCATATCCAGTTGTTCCAGAATCATTTGTTGAAGAGACTATTTTTGCTTCACTCTATTGCTTTTGCTCTTCTGTCAAAGATCACTTGACCACATATATGGGATTTATTTCTGGGCTCTTTATTCTGTTGCATTGCTCTATTTATCTATTCACCAATACCATATTGTACTGTTGCTTTGTAGTAGGTCTTGAGTCGGGTAGTGTCAGTCTTCTAAGTTTGTTCTTCAGTATTGTTTTGGATACTCTGGGTCTTTTGCCTCATATAAACTTTAGAATCAATTTATTCATATTCATAAAATAACTTGCTCAGATTTTGACTGGGATTACATTGAATCTATAGATCAAGTTGGAAAGAACAGACGTCTTGACAATATTGAGACTTCCTATTAATGAACATGGAATATCTCTCCATTTAACTAGTTTTTGTTTGATTTTCTTCATCATAGTTTTATAGTTTTCCTCATATAGATCTTATTCAAATTTTGCTAGATTTATACCTAAGTACTTCATTTTGGAGGGTGGGGGTGCTAATGTAAATGATATTTTTAATTTTAATGCTATATGTCTAAATGCTATATGTCTATTACTGGTAAATAGAAAATTAATTAACTTTTGTATATTAACCACGTATCTGCAATCTTGCTATAATCGTTTGTTAGTTCCAAGAGTTTTTTGGTTGATTCTTGCAGGTTTTCTACACAGATGATCATTTGCCAACAAAGATACTATTATGTCTACCTTTCCAATTTGTGTTCCTTTTATTTCCTTTTCTTGTCTTACTGCCTCAGTGATGACTTCAAATACTATGTTGAAATATAATGGTGAGAGGGGACATGCTTACCTTGTGCTTGTTCTTAGTGAAAAAAAAAAAAAAAAAGCTTCCAGTTTCCCACCAGTAAGTATGATGTTAGCTGTAGGGGTTTTTTGGTACATATTTATCAACTTGAGAAAGTTACCTCTATTCCTAACTTATGAGAGTTTCTATCATGAATGGGTGTTGGATACTGTCAAGTGCTTTTTCTGTATCTGTTGATATGAACATGTGATTTTTTTTTAGCCTGTTGATGTGATGGATTACATTAATTTTCAAATGTTGACTTGCATCAAATCCCAGACTTGCATATCTGAGATCAATCCCACTTAGTGGTGGTTTGGAATTCTTTTTATACACTGTTAAATATTGTTTTTATTTTATACACTGTTAAATATTGTTTTAAATACACTGTTGCTATTTTGTTGAGAGTTTTTTCATCTATGTTCATGAAAGATACTAGTCTATAGTTTTATGAACATACATGTCTTTGTCTGGTTTTGGTATTAGGGTAATCCTGGCCTCATAGAATGAGTTAGGAAGTATTTTTTTCTACTTCTATTCTCTGAAAGAGACTGCAGGGAATTGTTATAATTTCTTCCTTAAATGTTTGGTAGAATTTACCAGTGTGCATATCAAGGCCTGGTACTTTCTGTTTTGAAAGGCTATTAATAATTGATTCAATTTATTTAATAGATACAAGCCTATTCAAATTACCTATTTTTTCTTGGAGTTTTGGCAGATTGTGTCTTTCAAGGAATTGGTCCATTTCACCTAGGTAATCAAATTCATGAGCCTAGAACTGTTCATAGTATTCTTTTATTACTTTTCAAATTTTCATGGGATCCGTAGTGATGTCCTGTTTTTTATTTGTTTGTTTTTTAGAAAGCATCAATACCACATGACTCCCTCTCTCTTGCTTTCTCTCTCTCTTTTTTTAAGTTGGTCTGGCTAGAAAGTTATAGATTTCATTAGCCTTTTCAAAGAACAAGCTTTTGGTTTCATTGATTTTCTCCATTGATTTTCTATCTTCAATTTAATTGATTTCTGTACTCTTCTTAATAAGAAGCACTTTTTAACAAGAAGTGTTTATTTCCTTCTGCTTACTTGGATTTAATTTGTTCTTCTTTTTTCTAGTTTCTTAAGGAGAAAGCATAGACAATTGATTTTAGATCCTCCTTCTGTTCTACAATAAGCATTCAATTTTATAATTTTCCCCATATGAACTGATTTCACTACATTTCACAAATTTCAAGTTATGTTTTCATCTTCATTTAGTTCAAAATATTAAATTTTTCTCGAGATTTCTTCTTTGATCCATGTGTTATTTGGAAGAATACTGTTTAATCTACACGTATTTTGGGTATTTTTCAGTTATTTTTGTTATTAATTTCTAGTTTAATTTCATTGTGGTCTGAGGGCAGAAATTGTATGATTTCTATTTTTTTTTTCAATTTGCTAAGGTGTGTTTTATGGGGCGCCTGGGTGGCTCAGTTGGTTAAGCGACTGCCTTCGGCTCAGGTCATGATCCTGGAGTCCCTGGATCGAGTCCCGCATCGGGCTCCCTGCTCGGCAGGGAGCCTGCTTCTCCCTCTGACCCTCCCCCCTCTCATGTGCTCTCTCTCTCTCTCTCATTCTCTCTGTCTCAAATAAATAAATAAAATCTTTAAAAAAAGAAAAAAAAAAAAAAGGTGTGTTTTATGGCCCAAACTATAGTCTATCTTGGTAAATGTTCCACATGAACTTGAGTGGGGGAGAAAACATGTAACATGTAACTGCTGTTATTGAATGAAGTAGTCTACAGACATCTGTTATATCCAGTTGAGTGATGGTGTTGTGGGGTTTAACTATGTACTTGCAGATTTCTGCTTGCTGTATCTGTTCATGTCTAATAGAGGGGTGCTGATGTCTCCAACATGATAATGAATTCATGTACTCCTCTTTGCAGTTTTATCAGTTTTTGCTCGACAGTTTGATGTTTTCTTGTTAGGTGCATACACACTAAGGATTATTATGTCTTTTCAGAGAACTGACCTTATTATGTAAGGCCCTTCTTTATCCCTTATAAATTTCCTGACTTTTAGGTCTTCTCTGTCTGAAATTAATATAGCTATTCCTGCTTTTTTTGATCATTGTTAGCGTGGGGTATTTTTTCTTCTTTTTCTACTTTTAATCTAAATGTGCCTTTATAGTTAATTTTTTTTAATAAACAAAACAAACATTGACAATCTCTCCTTTAATTCATGCATATGGACCACTGACATGGAAAGTGATTATTGATATAGTTGGAATAATATCTACCATATTTGTTACTATCTCCTATCACACTTGTTTTTTTTGTTATTTTTAATTCTACTCTCTTTTGTGGTTTTAATTGAGCAATTATAGGATTCTATTTTCTCTCTTTTCTTAGGATATTAGTTATACTCTATTTTTTACTTTTTTAAATGGTTGCCTTAGAATTTGCAAACTACATCACAACTAATCTAAGTTCACTTTCTTTTTTTACAGCACCTAAAATATTGAGGTTATTACAACAGCCAGAAATAGCCTTGATATTATAATCATTAACATTTGTTCCAAATATAAAATTTCATTTTCTACACCTATTATCAAATTAGCAATTTTTAACATGTTAAACATGATTTCTTATGTATAAGACACAGAACAGTCATAGCATACTTATTAATTTCAGTTTTCAGTGCCATAACCCTAATTCTGTTCCTAATTAGCTAACACTTTAAATGGGCACAGTTTTCAAGTGGCCTTTATCCAACTTTTTCTCTTTCACATGTCCCTCAGCAATATTGTTTCATAGTTATGTTTTGATCATACATTAATCCTTTTAGATGTGCTTGACAGAAATGCCTGTCTTTAATTTTTTTCAAAAACATAGCTAGATAAGTTTATCATAGTGCTCCCCAACTGTAAATCTACTTTAACCAGATCTTTTACACATACCTCTTAAAATCACTCTGTTTATTCAAGTCCCTGATGCTTTACCACTCCCTCCACTGAGTTTCTTTCTATTCATATGTACTACCAATCTCTTAAAATACAGTAGCTTATTTTCTTCAAAGACTTCACCACCCATTCTAATTAATGTTGATTTCATTTATTTTCACTTTTTTTCTTGAGCGTTCTTTTTTTCATTATTTGTTTTGGATGCTTTCCAGTTTTGGATGTTTCTACTGAAGTATCTTTAAGTTTAGATATTCTTTCTTCAGCCATGTTCACCACTAATGAGCTACGAATGAAGTGATCAGAGGCATTCTTTCTTCATTTCTGTTAGTGTTTTTTGTTTTGTTTTGTTTTTAACTTCTGGCATTTCTTTTTTGGTACTTTCTTAGGGTGCCCATCTCTCTGCTTACATGTCCTATCTATTCTTGTATGCAGTCTATTTTTCTTTCTGAATTTTATGTTTTATTATTATATTTTTTTGGAACATAGCTCATTTTTTTAAATTTCAATTCCAGTTAGTTAACATACGTGCAATATTAGTTTCAGATGTACAATATAGTGATTCAACACTTCTGTAAAACACCTGGTGCTCATCACAACAAGTGCACTCCTTAATCCCCATCACCTATTTTACCTATCCCCCCAACCACCTCCCCTCTGGTAGCCATTAGTTTGTTCTCTATAAGTAATAAGAGTCTGTTTCTTGGTTTGTTGCTTTTTTTCATTATTCATCTGTTTTGTTTCTTAAATTCCATATATGAGTGGAATCATACGGTATTTGTCTCTCTCTGACTTACTTAGCTTAGCATAATACTTTGTAGCTCTGTCCATGTGGTTGCAGATGGCTAGATTTTATTATTTTTTATGGCTGAATAATATTCCATTGTGTTTATATATACTACATCTTCTCTATCCATTCATCAGTTGATAGACGCTTGTGCTGTTTCCATAATTTGGCTATTGTAGATATTGCTGCTATAAACACTGCAGTTCATATCTCCCTTCAAATTAGTATTTTTGTATTCTTTGTGTAAATACCTAGTCATGCAATTACTAGATCATACTGTACTTCTCTTTTTAATTATTTGAAGAAACTCCGTATTGTTTAGAGTGACTGCACCAGTTTGCAGTCCACCAACAGTGCAAAGAGTTCCCCTTTCTCCACATCCTCACGAGTACCTGTTGTTTCTTGTATTGTTTGTTTTAGCCATTCTGACAGGTGTGAGGTGGTATCTCATTGTGGTTTTGATTTTCATTTCCCTGATGATGAGTAATATTGAGAATCTTTTCATGTATCTGTTGGCCATCTGGATGTCTTCTTTGCAAAATGTGTATTCATGTCTTCTGCCCATTTTTAACAGCATTATTCATTTTTGTGGAATTGAATTTTATAAATTCTTTGTATATTTTGGCTACTAACCTTTTATCAGATACTATTTGCAAGTATCTTCTCCCATTGCATAGGTTGCCTTTTAGTTTTCTTGTTTACTTCACTGTGCAGAAGCTTTTTATTTTGATGAAGTCCCAAAAGTTTTTCTGTTTCCTTTGCCTCCAGAGACGTATCTAGAAAGAAGTTGCTACAGCTGATGTGAAAGAGGTTACTGCCTGTGTTCTCCTCTAGATTTTGATGGTTTCCTGTCTCACATGTATGTCTTTAACCAATTTTGAATTTATTTTTGCTTATGGTGTAAGAAAGTGGTCCAGTTTCATTCTTTTGCATGTTGCTGTCCAGTTTTCCAATACTGCTCTTGAAGAGACTGTCTCTTTCCCCATTGGATAGTCTTTCCTGCTTTGCGAAAAATTAATTGACTATATAGTTATGGGTTCATTTCTGAGTTTTCTATTCTGTTCCATTGATCTATGCGTCAATTTTTGTGCCAGTACCCTACTGTCTTAATCACTACAGCTTGGTAATATAACATGAAGTCTGGAATTATGGAGCCTCCAGCTTTGCTTTTCTTTTTCAAGGTTGCTTTGGCTATTCAGAGTCTTTTGTGGCTCCATACGAATTTTAGGATTGTTCTAGCTCTGTGAAAAATGCTGGTGGTATTTTCATAGGGATTGCATTAAATGTGTAGACTGCTTTGGGTGGTATAGACATTTTAACAATATTTGTTCTCCATCCATGAGCATGGAATATTTTTCCATTTGTTTGTGTCATCTTTAATTTCTTTCATCAGTGTTGTATAGTTTTCAGAGTACAGATCTTTCACCCCTTTGGTTAGGTTTATTTCTAGTATCCTGTGGTTTTTGGTGCAATTATAAATGGGATTGATTCCTTGATTTCTCTTTCTGCCGCTTCATTATTGATATATAGAAATGCAGCATATTTCTGTACATTGATTTTGTATCCTACAACTTACTGAATTCGTTTATCAGTTCTAGTAATTTTTCTGGTGGAATCTTTTGGGTTTCCTATATAGAGTATCATGTCATCTACAAATAGTAAAAGCTTGACTTCTTCCTTGCTTCCTTGGATGCCTTTTCGTTGTCTGATTACTGTGGCTAGGACTTCCAGTACTATGTTAAATAACAGTAGTGAGAGTGGACATCCCTGTCTTGTTCCTGCCCATAGAGGAAAATCTCTCACTTTTTCTCCATTGAAGATGACATTAGTTGTGGGTTTTTCCATATATGGCCTTTATGATATTGAGGTATGTTCCCTCTAGCCCTAGTTGTTGAGGGTTTTTATGATGAGTGGATGTTGTACTTTGTCAAATGCTTTTTCTGCATCTATTGAAAAGATCATATGGTTCTTATCCTTTCTTTTATTAGTGTGGTGTATCACGTTGATTGATTTGTGAATATTGAACTACACTTGCAACCAGGAATAAATCCCACTTGATCATGGTGAATGATTTTTTTAATGTATTATTTCATTCAGGCTGCTAGCACTTTATTAAGAATTTTTGCATGCATGTTCATCAGGGATATTGGCTTGTAGTTCTCTTTATTAGTGGAGTCTTTATCTGGTTTTGGTATCAGGGGGGCTAAACAACATGCTACTAAACAATGAATGGGTCAACCAGAAAATCAAAGGAGAAATTAAAAAATACATAGAAACAAATGAAAATGAAAACACAATGGTCCAAAACCCTTGGGATGTAGTAAAAGCAGTCCTAAAAGGGAAATATATAGAAATACAGGCCTATCTCAAGAAGAAGAAAATCTCAAATAAACAACTGAACTTTATACCTACAAGAACTAGAAAAAGAACAACAAATGAAGGCTACAGCAGCAGAAGGAAGAAAATAATAAAGATAAGAGCAGAAATAAATGATATAGAAACTAAAAAAAAGTAGAACATATCAATGAAACCAGGAGCTAGTTCTTTGAAAAAATAAGATTTACATGCCTCTACCCAGACTTATTAAACAAAAATAGACTCAAAATGGTTGAAAGACCTAAATGTGAGACAGGAGTCCATCAAAATCCTAAAGGAGAACACAGGCAGCAACCTCTTCGACCTCAGCTGCAGCAACTTCTTCCTAGAAACATCACCAAAGGCAAGGGAAGCAAGGGCAAAAATAAACTATTGGGACTTCATCAAGATAAAAAGCTTTTGCACAGCAAAAGAAACAGTCAACAAAACCAAAAGACAACTGACAGAATGGGAGAAGATATTTGCAAATGACATATCAGATAAAGGGCTGGTATCCAAAATCTATAAAGAACTTATTAAACTCAACACCCAAAGAACAAATGACCCAATCAAGAAATGGGCAGAAGACATGAACAGACATTTTTCCAAAGAAGACATCCAAATGGCCAATAGACACATGAAAAAGTGCTCAACATCGCTTGGCATCAGGGAAATCCAAATCAAAACCTCAATGAGATACCACCTCACACCAGTCAGAATGGCTAAAATTAACAAATCAGGAAACGACAGATGCTGGCGGGGATGCGGAGAAAGGGGAACCCTCCTACACTGTTGGTGGGAATGCAAGCTGGTGCAGCCACTCTGGAAAACAGTATGGAGCGTCCTCAAAAAGTTGAAAATAGAGCTACCATACGATCCAGCAATTGCACTACTGGGTATTTAACCCAAAGATACAAATGTAGGGATCCGAAGGGGTACGTGCACCCCGATGTTTATAGCAACAATGTCCATAATAGCCAAACTATGGAAAGAGCCAAGATGTCCATCAACAGATGAATGGATAAAGAAGATGTGGTATATATATACAATGGAATATTATGCAGCCATCAAAAGGAATGAGATCTTGCCATTTGCAACGACGTGGATGGAACTGGAGGGTATTATGCTGAGCGAAATAAGTCAATCAGAGAAAGACATGTATCATATGACCTTGCTGATATGAGCAATTCTTAATCTCAGGAAACAAACTGAGGGTTGCTGGAGTGGTCGGGGGTGGGAGGGATGGGATGGCTGGGTGATAGACATTGGGGAGGGTATGTGCTATGGTGAGTGCTGTGAATTGTGTGAGACTGTTGAATCACAGACCTGTACCTCTGAAACAAATAATGCAATATATATTAAGAAAAAAAAAAGAAGATAGCAGGAAGGGAAGAATGAAGGGGGGGATATCGGAGGGAGAGACGAACTATGAGAGACGATGAAGCAGGGGAAATTGGAGGGGGAGACGAACCATGAGAGACTATGGACTCTGAGAAACAAACTGAGGGTTCTAGAGGGCAGGGATGTGGGGGGGATGGGTTAGCCTGGTGATGGGTATTAAGGAGGGCACATACTGCATGGAGCACTGGGTGTTATACACAAACAATGAATCATGGAACACTACATGAAAAACTAATGATGTAATGTATGGTGATTAACATAACATAATAAAAAAAATACTAAAGTGTTAAATAAATAAAAAGATAAATAAATAAATAAAAGAGAAAGGACCCAAATAAATAAAAATCACAAATGAGAGAGGAGAAATAACCAATGAGAATATTATGAAAAAATAAATGCCAACAAATTGTACAACCGAAAAGAAATGGATAAATTCCTAAAAACATGTAAACTACCAAAACTGAAACAGGAAGAAATATAAAACTTGAACATACTGATAACCTGCAAAGGAATTGAATCAGTAATCAAAAAATTCCCCAAAAACAAAAGTCCAGGGCCAGATGGCTCCACAGGTGAATTCTACCAAACATTTAAAGAGTTAATACCTATTCTTCTCAAACTATTCCAAAAAATAGAAAAGGAAAAAAACTTCCAAATTCATCCTATGATGCTAGCATTACCATGCTGTCTACTTTATTCATTAGAGACCTTAGCATATTAATCATAACTGTTTTAAGTTCCCAGTCTGATCGTTCCAACATCCCTGTAATATCTGGTTCTGATGTTTGTCTTCTCCCTTCAAATTTGCTTTTTTTTTCTGCCTTTTATTTTGCCTTGTAAATTTTTTTTCCTAATAATGGCATGGGGTACTGAGTAAAAAGAACTTTTGTAAATAGGCCTTTAGTAATGTGGTGGTAAGGTATGAGGATAGAATGTTCTATAGTCCTATGAGTGGGTCTCAGTCCTTTAGCAAGCCTCTACTTCTAGACTGTGAACTCCACAAGTGTTTCTCAGGATTTTTTTCTGCCCCCCTTTAAGTGGGACAGGATGGCCAGAGGGAACTGAAGTTAGGTATTCCCCTTTCCCAAATCAGTTAGGCCCAGATAATAGCCTAACAGATCAGGCTCTCATTAACTAGTTTCTCCTCAGGGCAGGACTTGTTAAGAAGAACAAAGTGCTCCGGTGCATTTCAAAATGGTTCCCTTTTCCCTTTCCTTGACAGAAGCATAAAAGGACTTTTCTCCAGTATTTACTTTGAAAACGAGGTCTAGCTCCTGATGGTAAATCTCATACAATTTTGGAGCTCCCGTTGGAGTTTTTAACTCACAGAGTTGTCCACACTGAACCTCCAGCAGTTCATCATTCAGGGTTCAGGTTTTCCAACCCAGCACTGCTCCTACAATGATTTCTACTTTGTCTCTGCCTCAATAAAGTATTATTCTCTGTATTTGTCTGTTGATGTGCCCAATCTTGTGGGCAGCTATTTGCCCTGTGTCCCCCTCCTCTCTTACAGATCCTAAAAGGGTTGTTGATTTTTCAATCTTTTCAGCTTCTTATTTAGGATGAAGCTCCTTACATGTGGAATTGATCCTTATTTATATTTCATAGTGTGACATTTGCTGGCTCTGAATTCAAGTTTAGTTGTGAAAAGGAATGCCCTCAACACAGATTGCTGAAAAGGGAAAATAACAAAGTGATCTGAAGTTTGGATAATTGGGGAAATTGAGATTGCCAGTTGCTTCTAGGGGTACAATGCTCTGCTCAGTTTAGGACAAGGTGATTTTTTTAAAGATTTTATTTATTTGCCAGAGAGAGAGTACACAAGCAGGGGGATCCCCAGGCAGGGGGAGAAGGAGACAGAGAACACAAATAGACATTTTTCCAAAAAAGACATACAAATAGCCAGCAGATATGAAAAGATGCTCAACATCACTCATAAGGGAAATGCTAATCAAAACCACAATGAGATATCACCTTATACCAGTTACAATGGCTACAATCAAATGACAAAGAAATAACAAGTGGGTGGCAAGGATGTGGAGAAAAAGGAACACTTGTGCACTGTTGATGGGACTGTCAACTCAAGTAATCAGTGCGGAAAACAGTATGGAGTTTCCTTAAAAAATTAAAAGTAGAAATACCATATGATCCAATAATTCCACTATTGTGTGTTTGCCCAAAGAAAAGGAAAACATCAATTTGAAAAGGTATATGTATTGTAGCATTATTTACAATAGCTAAGATATGGAAGCAACCTAAGTGTCCATCCAATAGAAATATTATATCTAGTGATGCAATTCCCATCCCTCCCACCCCATCTTCTTTTCTTCGTCAGAAGATTTCAAATAAAGACTTACAGCCTCATGGTAACCACATACAAAAATCTATGGTAGATACATAAAAGATGTAAGGAAAGGACTCTAAGCATACTCATACAGAAAACCATCAACTCACAAAGGAAGAGAGCAAAAGAAGAAATGAACTATAAAACAGCCACAATTAACAAAATAACAAGTACATACGTATCAATAATTACTTTAAATGTAGATGCATTATTTTTTCCAATCAAATGACAGAGTTGCTGAATGGTTAAAAAACAAAAACAACAGCAACAACAATAAAAATAAGACCCATCTATATGCTGCCTATAAGAGATTCACTTCAGATGTAAGAACACACACAAACTGAAAGTGAAGAAATAGAAGATATTCCAAACAAACAGAAATCGGAGAAAGCTGGGATAGCTATACTTATATCAGGCAATATAGACTTTAAAACAACAACTCTAATAAGAGACAAAGAAGGTTATTACATAATGATAATGATAAAGGGGTCAATCCAACAAGAGGACACAACATTTGTAAATATTTATGCATCCATCATAGAAGCACCTAGTATATAAAGCAAATATTAACAGGTCTAAAGGGAGAAATAAAGAGCAATATGATAATATTAGGGGAATTTAATATCTACTTTCATCAATGGATAGATCATCTGGACAGAAAATCAACGAAGAAACATTGGCCTTAAACAACACATTAGACCAGAGGATATAACACACATATACAGAACATTCCATCCAAAAGCAACAAATCACATATTCTTCTCAAACACACATAGAATATTTTCCAGGATAGATCATATGTTAGGCCACAAAATGAGTCTTATTAAATTTAAGAATACTGAAATAATATCAAACATCTTTTGTGACCATAGTGGTATAAAACTAGATATAAGAAAAAAAAACTAGAAAATTCAAAAATATGTGGAGATTAAACAACAAGCTACTGAATAACTAATGGGCCAAAGAATAACTGAAAAAAGATAAATCAAAAGATACCTTGAATAAAAAATTTAAAATTAAAAAAAAAAAAAAGATACCTGAAGCAAATGAAAATGGAAATATACCAAAATTTATGAGATGCAGCAAAAGCAGTTCTAGGCACGAAGCTCTTAGCAGTAAATGCCTACATCAAGAACTAAGAAAAAAATCACAAATTAACCTAACTTAAGAACAAATTAAGCCTAAATTTAATTAATAAATAATATAAGAAGGAAATAATAAAAGTCAGAACAGAAATTAATGAGAGGCTAAAATGACAAGAAAATACCAATGCAATTAAGAGCTGGCTTTTCGAAAAGATAAACAAAATTGACAAATCTTTAGCTGGACACACACACATACACACACAAACACACACAAAAACAAAAACAAAAAAAGAAGATTCAAATAAAATCAGAAATGAAATAAAAGATGCCACAATTATTACCACAGGAAAAAAGGGGGGGGAAATTCTAAAAAACTAATATGAACAACTATATATCAACAAATTGGACAACCTAGAAGTTGTGGATAAATTCCTAGAAATATACAACCTAGCAAGACTGAATCACGAAGAAATAGAAAATTTGGATAAACTGATTACTAGTAAGGAAACTGAATCAGCCATAAGAAAAAAAAAAAAAAACACAAACTTCTAATAAACAAAATCAAGGACCAGATGGTTTCATTGGTGAATTCTACCAAATTTAAGAATACCAGTATTTTTTAAATTTTTCCAAAAAATAGAAGAGGGAACACTTCCAAACTCATTTTATAAGGGCAGCATTACCCTGATACCAAAACCAGATGAGGATGCCACAAGAAAATTATAGGCCAACATCCTTGATGCACATAGATGCAAGAATTCTCAACAAAATATTAGCAACCTGAGTTCAACAATATATTAAAAGGATCTCACACCATGATCAAGTGCAATTTATTCCAGCAAGCAAGGATGGTTCAACATCTGCAAATCAGTGTAATACCTCATGTTAACAAAATGAATGATAAAAATCATGCTTGGATAGCTGTAGAAAATGTATTTGACAAAATTTAACAACATTCATTTATGATAAACATTCTCAACAAAGTGGGTATAGAAGGAACATTCCTCAACGTAATAAAGGCCATATATGACAAACTCACAGCTAACATCATACTCAAAGGTGAACAGATCAAAACTTCTACTCTAAAATCAGAAATGAACAAGGATTTTAACTCCCCACTTTTATTTGACATACTATTGAAAGTCCTAGCCAGAACAAATAGGCAAGGAAAAGAAAAAAAAAAGGCATCCAAATAGGAAAGGAAGAAATAAAACTCACTATTTGCAAATGACATAACGTTACTTATAGAAAACCCTTAAGAGTCAACCCAAAAACTGTTAGAATAAACAAATTCAGTAAAATTGCAGGATACAAAATCAATACACAAAAATGTATTGCATTTCTACATACTAATAATGAATTATCAGAAAGAGAAATTAAGAAATCCATCTCATTTACAATTGCATCAAAAAGAATAAAATACCTAGGAATAAATATAACCAACAAGGTGAAAGACCTATACACTGAAAACTGTAAGACATTGATGAAATACACTGAAGACAAATAAATGAAAAGATTTTCTGTGCTCATGGATTGGAAGAATATTGTTAAAATATTCATTCTACAGATGCAATGCAATCTCTGTCAAAACTCCAATGGTGTTTTTCACAGAAATAAAACAAACAACTCTAAAATTTGTATAAATCCACAAAAGATCTTGAATAGCCAAAGCAGTCTTGAGAAAGAACAAAGATGGAGACATTACAGTCTCTAATTTCAAACTATACTGCAAAGCTATAGTAATCAAAGTAGTAATGGTATTAGCATAAAAATAGACACACAAATCAATGGAACAGAGTAGAGAGCCCAGAAATAAATCCATTTATTTCCACACACACACGTGTGTGTGTGTTTATATGTGTGTGTATATATATTTTTTTCAAATAACTTACAACAAAGGAGCCAAAAATATACAATGGGAAAAGGACAGTCTCTTTAATAAATGGTATTGGGAAAACTGGACAGCCACATGCAAAAGAATGAAACTGGACCACTATCTTACATCATACACAAAAATTAACTTAAAATGTATGGAAGACTTGAATGTATGACCTGAAATCATAAATTTTCTAGAAGACACATTGGTGATAAGCTCCCTAACATCAATCTTAATAATAGTTCTTTGGATTTGACACCAAAGGCAAGGGCAACAAAAGAAAAATAAATAAGTGAGACTAAAATCAAACTAGACAGCCTCTGCATAGCAAAAGAAACCAACAAAATGAAAAGATAACCTAATGAATGGGAAAAAAATGTTTGCAAATGATATCTGATGTTAAGATACATAATATACAAAGAGCAAAAAAATCCAATTAAAAAATGGGTAAAGAATTCTGAATAGTCATTTTTCCAAAGAAAGCATACAGATGGACAACAGGCACATGAAAAGATGGTGAGCACCATTTATCATCATGGAAATGCAAATTGAAACCCAATGAGACATCAACTTACACCTCTTAGAATGGCTATAATCAAAAAGGCAAGAAATAACATGTGTTGCCCAGGATGTGGATGAAGAGCACTGTTGGTGGGAATGTAAATTGGTTCAGCCACTATGGAAAACAGTGTGGAAGGTTCTCAAAAAAAAAAAAAAAAAAAAAATAGAACTACCATATGATCCAGCAATTCCACTTCTGGGTATTTATCTGAAAGAAACAAAAGCCCTAACTCAAAAGATATGTGCACCCCCATGTTCATTACAGCATTATTTACTATAGGCAGATATGGGAATAATCTCAGTGTCTATCAGTGAATGAATGGATAAAGAAGATTTGCATATATTTATATATATCATATATGTATATATACACACACATTTATATATATACACACACTATACACACACACAGACACACACACACACAACGCAATACTACTCAGCCATAGAAGAATATGAAACCTTGCCATTTGTGACAACATGAATGGATCTTGTGCACATTATGCTAAGTGAAATAAGTCGGAGAAAGACAAATATTTCATGATCTCACTTACATGTTGAATCTAAAAAAAAAAGAAGATGGGTGAAGGGGATCAAAAGGTATAAACTTCCACTGTAAAATAAATAAGTTATGGGGATTTAGTGTACAGCATGGGACTATAGTTGTTAATAATGTATTGTGTATTTGAAAGTTTCTAACAGAGTAGACCTTAAAAGTTCTCAACACAAGAAAAAACATCATAATTCTGTGTGCCGATGGATGTTAACTAGTGGTGATCACAAATATTGAATCACTTTGTTGTACACCTGAAACTAATATTTTATATGTCAAGTATATCTCAAAAAGACTTGCAATATTTTTAAGGCTTTAGAGTGGTATTTTATTTGGTTGTAACATGCTGAGATGGATCTTAAGTTGGAAGAATACAATTCCAGTTTTATTCAAATTTGGGGGGCAGATTTCTGGGGAGAGTTGGGTTATTATAAAAACAAGGCAAATAAAGTGTGTGATACTGTCCGTTTGTTCAGAGTGTCTCAAAGGATAAACTGAGAGTTCCAGGAAGCCCCACTGTGGCTCTGGTGTCAAAATATAGCCCACAAGTTAGAGGCATTTTTCCATCCCCTGCTGACTACTCTAGAATCGCCCAGGCCAACATGGTAGCTACATAGGAGCTTGAGGGGCAAACAGTGTGAGCAACAGGAGACAAGACAGAAATATCAGCCGTCATCAAATGTCCACAAAAAGGAACACCAAATGCACCTTGGGAACAATGGAAGGCCTGACAATGAGGTACCATGTGCAGGATAAAGGGAGAATACACAGGGTCATCCATGGACTTTACCTTAGTAGGCTTGGGCTGCCATTACAAAATGCCACAGACTGGGAGGCTCACACAACAGAAATTTGGTGGGGTTTTTTTTGTGATTGTAGAGGCTGGAAGTCTAAGACCAAGATATGGTGAGTTTTTTGTTTGTTTTTTTTTGTTTTTTGTTTTTTTTTTTAGATTTTATTTATTTATTTGAGAGAAAGAGAATGAGAGACAGAGAGCATGAGAGGGAGGAGGGTCAGAGGGAGAAGCAGACTCCCTGCTGAGCAGGGAGCCTGATGCGGGACTCGATCCCGGGACTCCAGGATCATGACCTGAGCCGAAGGCAGTCGCTTAACCAACTGAGCCACCCAGGCGCCCAAGATATGGTGAGTTTTGATTTCTCCTGATGCTTATCTCCTTGGCTTATAAGTGGCCTCCTCTGTGTCCTCATGTGGTCTTTTTTTTTTCTGCATATGTGTATCCCTCATGACTCTCTTCTTATAAGGACACCAGTCCTACAGGATTAGGGTCCCACCCTTATGATATCATTTAACTTTAAATACCTCCATAAAGATCTTATCTCCAAATCCAGTAACTTTGGGGGTTATGACACCAACAAAGGAATTTTTAGGGGATACAGTTCAGTCTATAACACAATCTCACACCTATCCTATATAATCCATTTCATTAACACTCCCTGTGTCTGAAGAGGTTGGAATTCTAGTGGGTAAGCCAGGTTAACTGTATTGTTATTCTTCATCTTCTTATATTTTCTTTTTTTCCCATCCTATTATATTTTCTAATGGCTGATCCTGAAGCTGCTCTCATGGTTAATTTGAATATTTGAAAATGATTAAGTGAACCACCATGACTTCTCAACATTCTCAGGAAAGAAGCAACACTGTACAGAATCTGACTACATATTTTTGTTAGATAGAACTACCATTTTGCACGCAGACCATGTTCAAAGAACTAGGTTGAATAAATTCACTGTTTTTAGAATCAAAATTATGTAAATGATCATCTCATTTTAACAGTATTTATAACATTCTTCAAGTTTTATAAATGGTTTTATATATGAATGAATGAATAAATAGTATTTCTCTTTCTTACTGCAACCTAAATGCAATTATGTTCATGGAGGGAAGTAGAAAGAAAAGAATTATGGGTTCAATAAAATGCTGATCTCCAAAGTAGCAGTTGACATTTTCAGGTAGTTTTTGACAAAAGTCACAGGGTGAGTTCTTAGAGTCTGCCATGCCTTCCAGATAAGGGAAGTAGTTTCAAGCCCAAGTTGTCTCCCTCCACCCTCTCCCCAAAGGTGCCCAAACAGGTGCTGGTTTTGTTATAGTTAACTTAACACCTTAAACAATTTTAACTGGTTCTGTTTACCTCATTTAATTTTCTCGGGCTCCAGCGCTATAAATGTTGCAGGCGTGAAATTAACTGTGTCAGTGGGGTTGCTTTGCTCAGTAGGACATATAGATCTTAGCTCCTGCAGTTGAGCGGTACCCAAGGTTTTGTGTGTGTGTGTGTGTGTGTGTGTGTGTGTGTGTGCGCACATTATTATTTTAAAGAGTTTTATTACAAAATGTTAATATTCAGGACACTTCAGAGTACCCTTATACTATACCAAATCTGATTTTGGGGAACTGGTTTTAAAGTGTTCCTTGAGTATTTCTCTCATAGTGAATTTCAGGTAGAAGTACTACCGGGTGATTAAGAGATGTTAATTTGACTAAAGAATTTATTCTGAGACACCAGTCTTTTATGGTAGTTTTTATGGTAGCTTTTATGGTAGTTTTACAGCAGTCTCAAGTAGCCTTAGCAAGTTTGTCTTCTGGTTTTTCGCCATGTGTTTCTAAACCCAAGGTAAAACTCTCTCGTCCCAGCAGGACTCCTGACTTCTCTATCTTTTCAGACAAATCAAAGGCCTGACTGGTGGCAAAGTCTGCATCCGTAAGCAAACTAGAGGAATTCAGCATATTCACCCAGTATTTATCCCACAGAAGCTCAAGCAATTTATGATCCAGAGAGGATTTGAAATATAAGACTTCTAAGGTATAATATTGTTTGCAGTGCACACCAAAATCTTCTGCTTTATTACGTGGAATAGTCTGATGCTCAAGAGGGTCCTTCATCAAGAGGTTTGTAGCCTTTGGGTAGGTATGTCTTAAAGGCTTCAGGATTCAGTTTCCCTGCAGATACTGTTCTTCTCAGGTATAAACAAGTCCTGGGTGTAAACCTCCTGAGAATCTCAAACTATGCAAACCAGACATGTCCAGACTTCATCTCCAGGAAGTTCTCCAAACCTAGTGAACACTGTAGGCAGAACCTAAGATCATTTTCTAAACCTCATATATTTTCTGTAGCTCCCAAAGCTGAGTAACACTTTGGTGGTAATATCTGGAACAGTGAGTTTGGGTATCATTCTGTTTAATTCACTGTGATTTGGAATTTTTTATTAGCATTCCTACAGAGCCTCTCCATTGATTGTGGAATGTGTTAAGGTTTTGTCTTTCATGTCCACATAAGAGAAGAAAAAAGAAAGCTTAAGGGAAAGGACTCATTAAAAGTCCTTTGTCTAAAAACCCTGGGAAGTTTGACATCCTATTCTTTTTGACCTCTGAGTGATCACTACAGCCAGAGATAATGTTTTTAATGTTGCAGTTTGAACATGGCCCAATATTTTAAGTTAAATCCACAGATTAAGCCTTCTTATAAATTTCCTGGTTCCGTTGCCTTACATTATTAGATATATTTCTGTTTCCTCTGCTTTCATAGACCTAAATAATGAAAACTCTTTATAGTTCTTCCAAAGCTCACCGATTCTGACATGTGGTATTCACATTTTGTGAGTAATTTCCAAGGCACTTCCTATTTTTCTGTTGAGCTGTATGCCAAGATAACTTTTGGAAGGTACAGCAGCATAGGTAATTGGCAATTATCCAGATTTGTGTTGGCTACGTTATGGAGGTGTTTCTATAAATTAGGGATCCGTGCAAACAGGTAAATTTTATTACCTAGTCATAATTCTCATTGGGGGTGTTCCCTTACTTTATATTCTCTTTTCATAAATTTATATGAAATTGCCTCAAATGATGCTTTTTCTTCTGAAAAAGCCCATCGATAGATACCCAAAAACAGCCATAATTAGGTAAGCTGGCCAATTAAATAAGGAAACATAGTATCTTGTTAGCAATTGGCATCAACTGTTGGGTGACATTTTGATAAACTGCTTCAATATAGTGTATAGCATTTTGGTGCTTTTTCACTTCTTAAAAGGTCACAGTCTCTGAAAAGTAACATCGAAAAAGCTGATATTTAAAGGGTATAGAAAAATTCAAATAAATAGTCTGGTCTACTGCTAGATAGCTCTTCTCTTCTCACAATGCAATCTCTGACCGTCTCCTTGGCCTTTTAATTCTACTTGTTGAGGTTTCCATTGTTCTAAGGGGAGATGACATCTTTTTCTCTCTAGTCCAGATCTGCTATCACTTGAAGCCTTACTCTGTACTTTTCAATATGAAATTTAACAGTTGAATTACTTGGGAAGATCTATGTGGTTACATGTAACTCCTTTCCTAAAAGACCTAGAGGTATTTCTTTTTTTTTTTTTTTTTTAAGATTTTATTTATTTGACAGAGACAGAGATAGCAAGAGCAGGAACACAAGCAGTGGGTGTGGGAGAGGGAGAGCAGGCTTCCTGCCGAGGAGGGAGCCCAATGTGGGACTCGATCCCAGGACCCTGGGATCATGACCTGAGCCAAAGGCAGATGCTTAACGACTGAGCCACCCAGGCGCCCCTTACCTGGAGATTTTTTAAAAATGAGGCAACTTACACTCCACCTTCAGTGATTTTGATGCAAGTATCTGCATTTTTGATAAAATACTTCACGTGCTGTTTTAAGGTAGATGGTTTATGGATCATATTGCAAGAAACACTAATCTAGAGTCTTGGTGGAGTTGACTCTGATTTCTGCCCATAAACAATGTGGTGCACATTCCTCAGAGTAGTTTGCACAAGTTTCTTGAACATCTCACTAATGGGCATTGGTATAGAAATATCTCTAGGTCGGGTGCCTGGGTGGCTCAGTCGTTAAGTATCTGCCTTTGGCTCAGGTTATGATCCCAGGGTCCAGGGATGGAGCCCCACATTGGGCTCCCTGCTGCTTCTCCCTCTCCCTCTCCCTCTGCCCCTGCTTGTGTTCCTGCTCTCACTATCTCTCTGTCAAATAAATAAATAAAATCTTCAAAAAAAAAAATCTCCAGGTAATTCTTAAGCACACCTTTGGAAACCATAGCTCTGTGCTGTAGAGAGGTGGTCTGACCACTAGGGAACTTAGAGCTAGATCCTACCTCTCTTTCTCCATACCCAGTAACCTTTCTACCTTCTCATCCAGCAGGAAAATCACTTCTATTCCTCACATTGCTTTAAGACAAAACAAAAACAAAAACAAGTTGCCTTCTTCTAAATGACCCATCCTCGACTTTTTTGTTCGGCTTGATGCAAAGGGTCTGTCCTTGCACACCGTGTGCTGCTCATGAACATTTGGAGGATGGGTAGAACATCATTTTATTATGAGTGGATAATTCTTCTTTTAAATTGTCCTATGTAGTATATGAAGTGCCACATAAACTTCTTTTACAGCCTTGTTAGAAAAGTCTGAGAGCTGGAGCAAACCCATGGCTCCGTGTGAGCATGGATTGGGTGAACCAGCCAGTGGTCCCCTTGTTCAGTCAGTGGGCCACAATCACAAAAGTGCAGGTGGCATAACTGTCTTTTCAAAGAAGGTTGTACTTATTTCACCCTTTCCCCAGTACATAATCATTTTTATTGATTCTAAATAAATACCTGACATTTGGTTCAACAACTTTTGTAGCTTACAGATTCCAAAAAGCAATTTCCCCACAAAAAAATACCTGAAAATACACCGTAGGGTGTGCAAATTGCAGGAGGTTAATGATGCAGGGACACATTTATATCAAGTCTCCTCATTCCTGGGTGCCTGGCCTGGAAGTCAATGAGGAGGTCAAGGCTCAAACAGCCAATAAGGCCCAGATGGTGGTCACCTCACAGATCTTAAGGAAGAGCCCTCATTCGGGTTTGAGAAAGGCAGTGAGGTGTATCCTCAGATCATACTCATCAGCCTGTATAATTCATTTAAAAAGAAGAAATGTCCAGTGGGCTTCAGCTATAACCTATTGTCCTGCTGCTTAGAATCTGTTGGGTGGGGGGGGTCCTACTCCCTACTGTCTCTCCCTCCCCGTGCTCCACCAACTCTGAGACATTGAATGTCTTATCAACCTACATTGAGAGAATTTATCTTTTCTCTGAATCTTCAGGTTCAGGGTCTTATGTCAAGTGGCTTGTTTGTGCCCACTCATATTTTGTGCTTTTCCTCATTTGCTTTGGATCTCCTGATAGGTACTGCATGCCCCTACCTGATGCCACAGAAAGCTAGACTCAGCACTTAGCTACAGCCGCTGGCTTTTCCCATTCTCAAATGTCTGTAGCCCTCCTTTTTCTTGAGCACCTGACTGCTAGAAAGATACCATTTACCAAGTTGTCCTAATCAAGTGATGCCTGGATCTGGTCATTCCAGATTTGGCCAGTGGCTATCAGTGACTTCGTATTGACAGCAAAAGTAAAGAACTATTGATTGTATGTGAATATAACTCCAGTTCCCAACTCCCTTTAATAGTTCTTCATTAAATTCTGTAAAGCACAAGAGGAATTAAGAAACCAGTAGTTTATACTGAGGGTGGGGTGGAAAAATTAATATGTATAGAGTACCAGCTGAGGGCTGGATGTACTATCTTCCTTATGGTCAGAAAATGCTTCTTGAGGATGGGGGAAAAATCGAGCATACCCAACAGTAAAAAACTAGACAAAGTGATAGAAATTAAGAACAAAAGTAGGGGAGCATGTCATGTTTTAAGAAACACTAGGCATAAGAAGGTAAAATATAAAAATAGGGGACTCAAAGAATAATTCAATATTAAAAATAATGCTTCAGAGGAAAGTTTACAAATCAGGTTCAGTAATGGACAAGATTACCCTTTAACACAACCAAATAAAGATCATACCTGCTGCATTTATTACTCTATTCCCTGTTTAACTTGCTTTTTTGGCACATGACAGGAATGCCAAAATTATTTCTTAAATTAATATATATGAATGAATAAAATAACTGCTTGACCAGCAAAGTAAACTGCATTATAGACTCAAAATACGTGCAGTGACATTGGTGCATTTTCTAATAATCGTAAACCTATGTGCCTGTGTCCAAAATAAACGTAGGTTTAGAAAAGAATGCATTTCCTTTTGCTCATAGGTATTATTCCACTAAAGGTTAAAGATCTTAGTCATCTCCCTGCCTGTTTTCTTGTAAAAAGTATTCAAAGCTTCACCATTTCTTAATGTGCTAATTTACTGTCTCTTAGCATGGTTATTTTTCACGTTATTTAGAGAAAATTTGTCTTCCTGCTAGAAATTTTTGCATTGTATATACAATGTACACTTATTGCTTGGATAATGCCCTATTAATTTCAATGGATTCCTTTTGACATAAAAATGGATTTGCACTGAAGGGCAAACAGTACCTCCATATGTATCCAGGCTGCATTACAATCGAATCCATCACATTATACATTTATAGGTGTCTACCCCTGTTACACTGCTGAAATGGTCTGCCATAAAAAATGGCCATGTGAAAAGCTGGTTTAAATTTCATGCATTTTTACTTGCAAAGTATCTGGTTAGATGAACAGAAGCCTCCAAGATGAAATCCTTTCCAACATGAATATGCTAACGTGACTCCCTGGAAGCGACACCTCAGCACTTCGTCCGGTGCCTTTTCTTTAGATTCCTATGACAGATTTGTTTTAGGGTCAGCATGTTGGAAAGCACGAAGAATTTATTTTTTGAAGCTCACAGTGGTAAATGGCACATTGGAAGAGGAAAATGCAAGCTCTGTTTTCTTTGGCAGCCCCGGTATGAGTCAAGGAGAGCCCTTACATGGTCTCCGAAAGCCCAGTTTAGCATTTAGGACCTTTTGGGTTTTATCTTTAGAAATAATTGTTTCGCACACCTATTAGCTTAAGCATTTTCGGCAACTAAAATGTCTTCCTTTTTCTCATGAAGCGTGGGAAATCCTGCCTACAAAGGTGACTTCTCGTTTAGAGGCAAAATATGTTCTTCAGGGACTAGCATGGAAATGAGACTTAATAGGTCTTTCTGTTCAGGGTGCTTCTAAAAAAGTGAGGGTCAGGGGTTTAGGAGAACACCAATTTTGTGGAATTTCATCAAATTTCCCATTTTTCCCTAAGTTAGAAATCCCAAATGGAGGGAAATGTATTACAGCAAATAGCATACCAGAAGGAGAAAAAAAAATCACTAGATTTCTATCTATGAATTAAACAAGGAAAAGTGTTGGCTCATGTTTTGAGATTTTACTTCTAGCATAATAAAAACAAAACAGAACTGGAACTGACAATACCACCACCAGATTTGAATCAGAACGTTTGGGCTAGGTCTCTGTCCTTTCTAGATATCAGACTTCAAGAAGTCATCAGATTCTATCACATGCTTTCTATGTAAAATGGGGACTTTCTATTAAGGGGAAATTGCTCCATGTATTTAAGAAAAGTAAAGCCCGCATTTATAAATCTCAGATTTTGCATAAAAATGTAGGCTTCTGGCCTCAGTCACTTTATATGTAAAATGGAGATAAAAATCTACTTTTTGCCCTTATGTAGATTAAATAGGATAGTATGTTTATGGTTATTTACCGTTCACTGAACTCCTATTATTCTTGCTTTTAATGGCTTCTTTTCTCTCTTCTAATTTTCTTTTTTTTTTTTTTTCCTTAATCCCAGGTATTAACCACAATATTTCATTCTTGATGGTTTGAAGACTACAGGTTCTTTAGTTTGGCTTGGCCCATGAATTCTGGCTCATAATTTTTCCATTCAAATTATTACAAGATGACTTTATCATAATGTCTGAATGGAATATAAATGAAGCACAGTGTACATCAGCTTCCTTATGTGAATACATATGGGTCTTGTACATGTAGAAAGGGACAGAGTGAATTTTGAGATGGTGAAGATGTGGGTGGAGTTAGCTTCTTTTCTCATTTCTTCCCTTGTATCAATAAAAGCTTTTCAATACAGAAGATATAGAAGTGATAGATATGGATACAGATCGGACTGGCTTACTGTGCGTTTTTAAATAGAGGGCCCACACTGTTCTTGTCTTAGAGTATGTTAAAATACATTTCATAAAATTGTATTATAACCCTCAAATTAGTCTGATTCTGTTTTTAAAGACTTTTTGCTGAATTTAGTGGTTCAAAGTTAAGGTTGAAAATTAGCAGTCCCTTGCTTTATGAAGGATCTGTGGAATTCTTTCTGTAGCTGGGAGTTGAGAACCAACTATTAATCATGTTATAACTTAAAAAGATATAAATGTGTACCAAGCAGAAAGAATTCAGTTCAGGTCTGCTGGCCCAAATACAATGGTCTGAATAGCAAAGTCCTGAGATTTCTTAGCTGCATAATGTTCTTACAAATGGTCCATGCTGTGCTAATAAAACTATTGTGATGAGGAGCTTTTGCAGTGGAAACTGACAGATGAGGCAGAGTTAAGTACTTTTTCAGACAAGCTACTACAGTAAATCATTAAGGCACACAAACAATCATCCTTCATCAATGCGCAATTTGTTTCATAGCAATTGCAAATCGAAAACAATGTAAACAAACAAATCGACAACTAATGAACATCCCCCACCGCTCACTGTAAATAGATCTACAACTTTAGAAGAACACTTTATCCAACACATTGTCAACTCATTGTAAACACATCTACAACTCATAAACAACTCATTACCCAGTATGTTGTCACCTCGTTGCAATTAAAGTTGAATGTTAACTGTACTGTATGTTCCTGCTCTGAATCAGATTATACCCTGGGAAGAAAATGAGAAGGAAGGAGAGCCCGTTCAGAGACGAGAAGGCTTTTACTTTACTTTTCCCCCACGTGTTTGACTCTTAAAATTATTTGACCAGGCTCACGTGGAAATGAACCTGCATTTTTACCCTTTCTTCAGGTATTCCACATTTTCCATCTGCATAGAGAAGGCAGTGGTTTCTTAGCACAAGTTCCTTTCATAGAGGAAAAGTAAATGTGTAAAGTATTCCCCAAGCAGTAGTAAAACTCACAGCTTTTACTGTAATTGCTTTGTGTGAACTGCGTTTGGCATCCCTACCTGGTATATAATCTTTTGGTTGGGGCCAGCGTTTTTTACAGTCTCCAGAATGATTGTTTTTGGAAAGCAAAAATATGAACTTATGAATGTCACCGCAATTCTCCGGTAATGTTAACTTTGCCTGAGGATGTAAGTGGGTTTCTTCACCATTTGGGTTTACATAATCCTTACATCACAGAGGAGTGTTGCCAGGTTATAGATGCGTGCTTATGTAGAATATACATGCAAATGTGCATACAACACGTAAGCAGATGCATCCGCAGCATTTGACCTTTTATACAAATTGTAGGGTCGATTTGTGAGATGAGGGTATAATTTTAAAATAATTTTTTTTGTTTATTTTTTTTTGATTCAGACCAAGCGTTAACTTTCTTGTTTACCTGTGTGGAAGACAGAAGAATTTGAATTGGAATGTTACTAAATAACAACAATTTGCACGTTCAAGATACAATCCTAGGTATATAATTATGTAAATAACAGGTGTAGAAGCATCATATTCATAACTAACACAGAAGGGCTGTGGTGTAGTGAAAAAACCACCAGCAACGAGGGGCTCAGTTCTCTGTCCACTTCTGGCTTCTAAAGAAATAAGAGATTTCTTAAAGTCATATTCCAAAGGGTTAGTCAGAGATTCCTTCCTAGGAAAATCGATCTTGAAAGTTCTTTCCAACTTTAAGTTTTATTCTGAATGTTTTAAGCATCTATAATATAGCTAGCACTGAGGTGCTTCGGTGGACATATCAGAAATGATTTTTGTCTTATGAAATAGTGGGATGCATCAAGGCTTTGCAGTCGGAGAATTTCATATGAATATAGTTCTGTCACCTCCTAGCTATGACATGTCCTCTCTGAGCCTTAGTTCTGTACCTATAAAATGAGACTGCAGGATTGTGAGGATTAAAGATTAAAATACTTGTTAGGTGTCTAGTGCAATGCTCAGTGCTGAGCAAGTGTTCGATATGATGATGGTGGTGGCCAAACGAGTTTCCAGTCTCTAGAGAAAACCCAGACCAAGAAAAAAATACATTCATTGATTCATTCATCCCTCTATCATCTCCCATATTCGCTTTTCATTATACACTCCATCCACATGAAGGTTTTCTTAGGAAAACATTTTTGGGGAAAAGCCACAGATTTTCCATTCTGCTCTTCTAAGGTACTCTAAGTAGTTGTGCAATATCAAAGTATGAGCCTTTAGATTTAAATACTAAAAATAAGAGTAATATTTTTACTGAAAAAGAGACTTTTGGAACTCTTTTTTTGTACACTGTTCTCAAAATAGACTAAATTATTATAAAGAGAGGCCACTTGTTATAATATGAAGATCAGCACACCATGAATTGAGGAGGTGTGGATTTCAGATCTCGTTCTGCCATCAAGCAAGCATTTGAGTTTGAGCAGCGACCTTAACCTAAGTGAAAGTCAGCGTGTGTTGCCTCAACTGTCCCTCTCACTTGCACCGCAAATTCCTTTTGACCCATTTATTCATTCAACAAATATTTATTCATCACTTTGATGTGCTAGGGACTCCTAGGCAGGAGGGATCCATTAGGAGCAGGATTGACAAATCCCTGGTCTCATGGCGCTGGTGATGAGACAAAGTAAGTAAAAAATTTAATGCAACATCAAGTCAAAGGGCTGTGAAAAATAAAGCAGGCAAGGTATTTGAAAGTGATGGCAGCTGCCCCCTCCCCCACTTTCTCTCCCTCTCTCAAAAAAAAAAAAAAAAAAAAAAAGCCGTGATGGCAGGCTACCCTGTTTTTGATACAATGGTGAGAGAAATCTTCTCTGAAGATGCCATTTGATTACAGTCCTGAATTAAGTGAGAAAGAAGTCATGATTATACCAGATTCAAGAATTATAGAATATAAGGATTAAAAACTTGCATCTTTCTGTTTTTCTCTATTTTGAGGCTAACAGAATCTGTTCCCACCATCCTTATTGCTCCTGTCTTTTAAAGTTGTAGGAAAGTTGTTGCGCTCTACTCTTCTGGCCCATGTAGGCTTGCATTTATCATTCCCATCCCCTGCCTTATTCTACTATCAGAAACAGCCTTCATAACATCTTTTCATACGTTTTATCTTTCTATTCCCATAGCTGCAAGTTTACGTTATTTGTAAAAATATTCATGTCGGTTTCTCAGAGTCCATAGTCTCTCATGGTTCTAGAGGGGAGGGGGGTGGGAGGATGGGTTAGCCTGGTGATGGGTATTAAAGAGGGCACGTATTGAATGGAGCACTGGGTGTTATACACAAACAATGAATCATGGAACACTACATCAAAAACTAATGATGTAATGTATGGTGATTAACATAATATAATAAAATAAAATTTTAAAAAACCTAATGATGTACTATATGTTGGCTAACTGAACATAAAATAAATAAAAAAAATATTCATGTCGGAATGAACACAAAGAAAACAAACACTTACGAGAGAGAGAGCTGTAGGAGATGAGGTCAGGGACTTAGCAGATCTTTTAGGACAGCATAAAGGCTTTGGCTTTTGTTCTGATCAAGGTGGAATTCTTTTGACGTGCTATCTGAATAGACTGTAGGAGGTCAATGGTAGAGCAGCGAGACCAGTCCAGACCCTCTTGTAATAATCTAAGCAAGAGGTGATGGAGGTTAGACTAGTATAGTAGTAGTGGGGGTGATGAGAAGTGGTTGTATCTGTGATTTCTAAAGATCTGGGACTCAGGACTTGATAATGTGTTGGACGGTGGTGGGCTAGGTGAGGTGAAAACAGAATTTGGTACCCTGCATACCTGAACTTCCTTGACTAGTTATGAGCAGGGAAAACCTTAGGCAAGTCAGTTAATTTCTCTGACCCTGAGATTTCCCTGAGTTCTATGAAGATTAAACAGGATAGATGGCACATGGTCACCCCTCAGTAAACAAACATTAGCTTCTATCTCTTCATCTTTTATTTACAGTAGCAAATATGCTAGAAATAGTATGCTAGTCTAAAGTAATGACATGGGCCGTTTTATTTTGTGACTGCTCTCACAAAGATAGGTAGACAACATTAAAAATAAATTCTAAGACAGATAAAGAACACAGTAATAGGTCATAAAAACTAAAAGGTATTAGATATTCCAAAGCAGATAAATTTTAGAAACCTGTTTTCTGGGCCAGAACCTGTAGACTGCCAGCAGTATGGGTTATGGCCTCACACGTGTGAGCCAGCAAAGAGGCTTCTCCATGGAGATGGCGGTGGCGGTGCGCTGGTGGCACCATCTTTCCTGCGACCTGACGCCTTCTTAAAAAATTGGGCCTGGCCTCAAAATGGGCCAGCTTCCTGTGAAGCTGTATGCACAGCAAATATCTTACTTCCTTGGGACATTTCGACCTCATCACATACACAATTTTTCTCCCTAAAGATTTCTATCCATTTGTTTTTGGGCAAAGAAAACCAGCATGAGAATATTAATGATGTGCTCATTCTCAGGTTACCTGGGGCTCAGACCAAACATGAAGAGAAAGTGCTCGTTAAAATATGCTCTCTAGAAAGAGGAAATTCTTATGGCCACAAACTGCATTTCTAACCCTCATGAATAATATGTTCATAAATGTGAACAGGAGAGAACAGAAAACACAGTAACATGATGGTAATACTGTTCACTGAGTACATTTATCATTCATTGTTCCAAGCACTTTGCATTTAATAGCTCATTTGCACAAAACCTCTAGAAAATATGTACTATCCTTAGAATTCCCCGTTCCATAAGTAAACAGAGGCATGAAGAGGTTAATTTTTGTCCAGCTACAGCTAAAAATGGCCAGGCCAGGATTTGAACCCAGGCCATCTGGCTCCTGAGGCTGCATTTTGAAGCCTTATTCAATACTACCTCTATCATGCTCAGAAAAAGACATCAAGGAATGTACTAACTTACACCGAGCCCTGACAAACATTTCTCTCTGTTAGAAACAGTCTCTTATTAATAACAATACACAGAGAGAAGGTGAGCTGAAAGGCAAATGAAGGTCTGAAAGGTTATTCACACTCCAGCCCGGTGTGTGGCAATCTTTACCATTCAAACGACCTAAATCCCTCACACTGCCATGTAGAGCATGTTGTGGGAACATTCTGGGAGCCAATCTCTAAATCATCCCTTCTTTCCACTGCTGCCCAGGTCAGAGCTTCTGGGTAGCCCTCAAAGAATCACTCAACGGGAATACACTGAAGAGTTTATCAAGTGAAAAGGAAGGATGATGAGATCTCAGCAGGGAAATAATATTATACCTTCCATGTGAAAATTCACACACACACACACACACACACACACAAACATGTTCATTCTTACCTCTCAACTCTTTCTCCTTTTCTCCCTTCCTTCACCCATTCCATCTTTGTCCTATGCTCCCAGATTCCCCTTGAAGTCTATCAGATTTCCAGAGGAAAATAGGTGCTCAAAGTGTGCTAATGTTTTACATGTGTACAAAACAGATGTATGCACATTATGCTGCAGGTACAGTTGCTAAGATTTGAGTCCTCTAAGTTTTATTCGATCAGGATGCTATATAGAATGTTGTTCAATGTCCTATCTACTTCAAAGTAAAGGGGGTTAGTGACGATTCCAAACCTCTACAAAAATAAAGCGTTTTAACAAATATTCTGCTTGATTTATTAATAAATTGTATTTAAGATTTAGGTTTCCCAATGATATTCATTCTTTTTTTTAAGACTTATTTGAGAGAGAGAGAGAGAGAGCACATGTGAGTGAGCATGGGGGGAGGGGCAGAGGGAGAGAGAATCTCAAGCAGACTCCCCACTGAGCACTGAGCCTGAGGCAGGGCTCCATCACACCACCCAACCTGAGCCAAAACCAAGAGTCAGACACTTAACTGACTGCACCACCCAGGTGCCCCATGATATACATTCTTTCACTGAATCATGTTATTTATAAAATTTAGGGTTTACCAAAGATACAAATGTAGTGATCCGAAGGGGCATGTGCACCCCAATGTTTATAACAGCAATGTCCACAATAGCCAAACTATGGGAAAGAGCCTAGATGTCCATCAACAGATGAATGGATAAAGAAGATGTGTACACACACACACACACACACACACACACACACACACACAGGAATATTATGCAGCCATCAAAAAAATGAAATATTGCCATTTGCAATGACGTGGATGGAACTAGAGGGTATTATGCTAAGCGAAATAAGTCAATCAGAGAAAGAAAAGTATCATATGATCTCACTGATATGAGGAATTTGAGAAACAAGACAGAGGATCATAGGGGAAGGGAGGGAAAATGAAACAAGATGAAACCAGAGAGGGAGACAAACCATGAGCGACTCTTAATCTCAGGAAACAAACTGAGGGTTGCTGGAGTGGAGGGGGTGGGAGGGATGGGGTGGTTGGGTGATGGACATTGGGGAGGGTATGTGCTATGGTGAGCGCTGTGAATTGTGTAAGATTGACGAATCACAGAACTGTACCCCTGAAACAAATAGTATGTTATATGTTAATAAAAAAATAAAAATAAATGAAATTTAGGGTTTACCTATAGTTTGATGCTTAAGTGGGATTGGTATTTAACATCATGCTACTCATTCCTGGATGCACTAGGAAAGGAACCTTTTGATAAGTTGAAGTAAACCTTGCACTGTCAAATGGAGCTCACCAAAACCAATGAAAGTTCAGACTATATATTGTCCTTAAAACAAGTGAATTCTGCCAATCTCCACACCATCTGGTTATTTTTTCTTCACTTTTCCATAATTCATCCTGTTCTCTCCTTCTGTACTTTTCTTGTTCTTCTGCTTCTTTTAAGTCTCATCTGAATTTGCCTATTTTATCACTCAACAGAGACTATTTCAGACCTTTTCTCTAAGTCCCGGTTGACTTCAGGCTAAATTGTAGATAACTAGCTGGGGTTGAAATATAGATGTAGAGAAATTTTATATGGAACATCTGCTGTACAAATGGAGATGCTTTTTAACAAACATCTAGTCTTTGATCTAAATCTTGTTTTCCTTTGACTTCCTACAGAAGATCACAGTTACAAGTCTTCTTCTACCCCTTACCCTCAAAACTGAGCCCCCTCCCCCCACGTGTCAGGCATTTAGACTATTTTCTGTTTCACTATTATAAACTAAAGAGTGATGAATATTCTTGAACGTCACTAGTTCTTAATAGGGGTTAAAAAAAACAAACTTATCTTCTCTGTTTGTCATCGAATTTCTGCAACCCACAAGGATTTCTCGGAGGGCATCTTAACTACACATAGTTCTTAAAATTCAGCTTCTCCTTCTTGTAGTCTTGTTATCTAAAATGTCTAAAGAAGCCAAGTTTTAACAGATCTTGCAGTAAGTGCTGTGTTATAAACTATGTTTATAAAATATATGTTTTAATTAACTTTTCAAATCTACTAATTAAAATTTCCACAAAGTAGACTACTAATGGAGCACTTTGTGAGTAAGCACTCTTAGGTACCTAACACAGGAAATGTCTACCAGAGTTTTGTAGGAAACTGCAAGCAGTTACCGTATTCTACTTTAGTTATCGTAAATGTAGAAAGTGAATACCAAACATGGATAACTCACCTTATAAAAATAAGTGCTAATTTAGTAGGTCTTTTTTAATACAGAGGTTTCTGAGTCACCATATACAAGATTTTAATTTTCACAAAATGTTTGTTAAAATATCAAATAAATTACATCTTAGCAAAAATGTCTTAACTATGAAACCATTGGGACTCTGACAAACTGTTTCAACTCTCAGATTTGTGACATATGTGGTCAACGAGTGATGGATTAGGAGTGAAAGGGTTAAGCTGTGTGTGTGTTAGTGCATGATAGCCAGGAAGCGAGTTCAGGACACCACCATTCAGATAGGTCAAGGCCTCATGGAGTCAACGGTCAGGGAAACCAAGGGTTCAGAGAGCTGGGGACCTGGAGAAACATGCCCTGGAGAATTTCAAGGAAGCAGGGTCTAAGAACACCACTTGGAGCTAGGGGCCAGGCTATTGTGCAAGCCTTCGCCCAGAACAGCGACTAATGTTAACAATCCTGAACCACTCTCTCTAGGATGGTGATTTCTGTCGTTAAAACGGCTGGAAGTAGCCATAGGGAAAAAGATGAAGGACCTGTATCCTTGAATTTCCATGGCCTAGTTAAGCAGAGCCACAAGGGCACAGGATTCAGAATGCTACCAGAGGACATTAAAGCAAATGGAAAAATCCCACCCTGAGCTATAAGGAGGGTTTGGAAATAGATTAGAGGACGGAGACTCCAGTAGACCTTGATCTGCCCCATCCTTGGCCTCTTGGCCGCAGTCCACTGGCATACATGCAGTTTAAAGCTGTCAGTAACTGAGTGTCTCAGAATGAACTGAACCCTAAGCCAAAGTAAAGATGTGTGAGAAAAGCAGAATAGTCACAAGGGCAATGTGATGCACAGTGGGAAAAGCGCTGGGTCAGGGTCAGAAGAGCCAGACTAAAATCTTACCCCTGGACCTATTAAATGTGGCATTAATTCACTGACCAAGCTCTTTGAACCTGAATTTGCTCTTTCATAAAATAGTAATAATAAGTACTACCCCCTTTGTAGGGTCTCTCATGTATGAGAGACACCTGAACAAAAGATAAGACACATGGGATGTATATAAGTAGCAGGTATCATTACTATCATCATTACTGTTACTATTATTTTAAATTCTAGGCTAGAAATTTTAAAAAGGTGGCTGTAGAGTCTCAAATAACCAGCAAAATCCAGGGGCATTTCTCCATCTACTTCACCTTAGTTTGTTCAATTGACCAACTTCCCCTAATGCCTGATAAGAGCTTCAGAAGTCAGTAAAAATTAAGGACCTGGTGTGGTCAGAATTAATTTTGTTGGCTAAAGCCCAAACTGTCAGAATTACATAGGTGAAATCTTACAATGGCCCCACCGTACTTATTGAGAACCCGCTTGATGGGCTAACATGATTAGGTGAGCCGCACATACTCTCATATTCACAAAACTGAGGTAGAAATTACACATTTTTTACAGATAAAAAAACTGAGTTTGAAAATGATGTCAGGAACTTTGTCTATTTTGGTCAGTAAGATATCCTCCAGCACCTAAACAATGCCACGCACATAATAATCATCAAATATTGTTGAGTGAATACATGAGGAAATTTATGGTCACCTCACTGGCCCAAGGTAGAACTGGGACTTGACATATGTTTAAATGCGAGGCTGTGAAATATGTCCCTTGAATGTTCATTTGAGTAGTTCATCACAACTGAACATTTACTTTTATACTTTGTCCTCCTCGCTTTCAGAGTGTGGCTTTTCTTGTGATTCTGAGTCTTTTGCAATTCCTGAAGAGTCAGGGGAAATTCAATAATTTCTTCAGTAATCAGTTACTGATTCCTTATTCTGTACCTACATTTATCAAGGGATCCCTAACTTGAGGTGCCTGTAGGCCCTTTTTAATGGTATTGTGAAATAGGAGGACTTCGATGGGAATATTGGTTTGGAGGTCAAAAAAGAGGTCAGGAGTAGGGATGCCGATTTGGAGTTCATCTGCCTACACTGTGTCATAAATGTATTTGTGGAATCAATTAGTTCATGAAACCATGGAAGTGGAGGTGGATGGGTCATTGAAGAGCGACTTATAGTAAAAGGTGAAAGATTTATGTGATCTGAAGAGAAACCAGAGTGAGAAGACAAGAAGAAAAACAGGGATTGAGGAATAGGTAAAATACAAGCAGAGGAGGACATAAGATACTAAAAAGGAATAGCTAGAAAAATAGGAAACAAGAAAACTGGGAAGAAGAACACTGTTCATGGAGACCAAAGCAAACATGATTTTCAAAAAGAGCTGAGTGACTAATTTTCTCCAATTCAAGCATAGTCAGGGAAATAATTGAAAAGCGTCCATTGTACCTACAAAGGTGGCATAGCCATTTTTTGGGGGGGAGGGGTCTAGTGGCCTCAGAAACCATACTGCATTGTGTCTCAGGAAGAAAGAGAAGGCAAGGTAGATCAAGTGACAGATGCTATTGTTTTAAATACTTTCACTGTGAAGGTAAGTAGAGTGGTGATGCAGTAGCTAGAGGACTTTTTAATGTTAGAAAGACATAAACACATCAATATCTGGTGGGAAGGTTGAGGCTGAAGATAAATGTCCAATCTGCACTATGACAGAGAGAAGTCCCTGAGGGAGCTAGAGACTGGGGCGGGGCAGGCATGGGATCTGCAGTATAGTTAGCTATCTCTGCCTTGACTATGAGGATGGGATCTTCTTACATCAAGATAAGAGAGATGACAGGAATGAGATGCCCATAAGCCTGGCAGAATAGAAGCTGTGCATATTCTTGAAGAAGAGAGGCTATGGAGTATGGGCTCAAGGAAAGTAATAGAAACCTGAAATAATTATATAGTAAATAAGAAAGTACTGTAACACTGGTGGGCAGTGTTGAAAACCTAATAAAGTTCTGATTCCCACATTTTTGTTATTATTTTTTCTATTTGGAAATAATCTCAAAAAATTCAAATGCAGATTTCATTATATCTTTAAGGCCATCAATCATAGTTGAAAGCCAAATGACCCATATTAGGATATTTTGTTGAGAGGAAGACTTAGGATCTAATTTTATAGCTAACTGTTATGTAACTTCAGGTAAAACATAGTTCTTTGATAAATAGGAATGAAATATTTGTTCTGATTGGTGGTGACTGCAATAGTAATGAAGGTCCATGATACTGCAAGTAAAATGTTTAACTTTTTCATTTTCAATTGGCAGCAAATATAAAAGAGAGCTGCAGAGGAATATTTTATAAATAAACAGTGTATCCCAAATAAAGGTACACTTTTAACTACACGGATATTGCAAATACTCTAAAAAATAGTTCAGTTACTTAAAAGTCAAAAAAAAAAAAAAAAAAAACAGGTCAAGGGATGCCTGGGTGGCTCAGTCGGTTAAGCATCAGACTCTTGATTTCAGCTCAGGTCATGATCTCAGGGTCATGAGATCATGCCCCGCATCAGGTTCCATGCTGAATGCAGAGTCTGCTTGAGATTCTCTCTCTCTCTCTCCCTGCTCCCCCTACTCATGCGCACGTTTTCTCTAATAAATAAATTAAATAAATTTTATAAATCAGGTCAAAATCAGGTTCTTTTATGCTGTAGTACTTTATGTACCACTTCAAAAGTCAGCCTCTGACATAAGCAAAAAAAAAAAAAAAAATTTTTTTCCAGTTTTAGTTGGAAATCAGAAGATTTTTAGCTATAATGGATATCATAAACAATTAATATGGAATAGGGAAAACATAGTGATACAGTCTAAGTATCACTCATATAATTTGACATTCATAGCACCTGTACAATGTATCTCAGATCTATTCAGCAGGTCACGAAGTGCTCTTCCCTGGCCAGGAGCGTTCCCTGCTGGGCCCTCATCTCATTGTAAGGATTTAATTTGAAAAGGAGGATAAAATCCTTTTAAATGATTTCATAATGCTTTACGTAGTCATATTTTGCAAATAAAGTTATTTAGAAATGTCATTCCGAAATTTCCCTCCTAACCTGACTTAAAGGGAAAATGGCACTTTTTAAGGAAGTGCTATTCAGAATCATTAGTCTCAATCCCACTTGAGGGGAAAGGCAATTGAGTGAAGCCATAGTGAAAAAGCTGATATGACATGTCTCAGCACAGTCTTTTCACTCTTAGTGTCAAGCATTCAGCTTGATATTGTTACTATTCGTCAAACACCCATCGATCCATCAACCCATAAAATACCTATTTTGAGTAAGACACGGTACTAGGATTCACAGTTACTACCCTCAAGGTGTTCACAGTCAAGTACAGGAAAACAACTTGTAAATAATAAAATGACCACAGAGGGTGAGAAGTACAGCAATGGATATACGCATAAAGCACAGAAATAGCACTGAGGATGGAATGAGGTCTTCTGTTGGAAGGTCTGAAATGGCTTTCAGGGGAGAAAACACATGGCCTGGCATTGGAGGAGTGAATTTTAGTTCACTGCATATGATTAGAGACTTTCTGTTATACAGACAGTTGCCACAGTGAAGGAGGGATGTCGCTAGGATACGGTGTCCAATCATCCTCCAAGTCTCCTTACTCTCTAGATCATCCTTAGGTTTTGCGTTTCTACTGTACTCACAGATGGGTATTTATTTCTACACTCATTTTTCGTTGCTCAATTTCTCAAACTGGTTCATGTTTTTCTTCCTAAAATAGAGTTTCCGACACTGGTTCTGTCCCCAACCGAGGACTATGCTGTGCACCGTGACCTTAAATGCTATTTGAACGCAAGTCCATTCATCAAAACCCGTGTGTTTTCATTTCATCACTGAAGTAAAAAACAAGGCACGTGGATGACATGAGATTCAAGCACTGTGCCTCAGGAAAACCAAAATTCTGTTGTAAATTATTTCTAGAGGAAAAACTCCAAATGACTCATCATCAGACGATAGTCTCAAATAGAAAGAGCTGCTAAACTTAAATAATATAATTAAGAGGAGAGTCTACATGTTGAGCTGCACAGTTTGGGGGCCGCAAAATATATTCAAAGTTATTTAATAATTGACTTATTTTGGGATTTAAAGTATTTACAACATACATTGACACATTTAAGTCATCTTTTTATCGAGAAAGAGATAGTTCTGATGTTTTTCAATTTTTCTGGCCCTAACCTTTTGCTTCCCACTGTGTTTTCACTTAAAGTACACATTGCTGCCTTTGTGCACAGTTATCCCAGACACTTTTTGAATAAAAATTCTTCAAGAGGAAATCCTGGCTTCATTACAATTCTCTTTTTAATCTGTTAAAATTCATCCAAATTTGCGTTCTCTAATTGCATAGGAGATTTAGAGAAACGTCCAAGAATCTCCAGGACTTGTAACCTTTTTTTTCCTTCACTTGTTTCCAAACTGCATCTGTGTTGTCAGACAAAATATTGATATAGCTTGCTTAGCTCCACTTAGTAGAATCTAGGACAGTGATTTATAGAGTAGAGGCAAATCCACATGAAACCGCAAGGTCTGGAAGTTTAAGGTTTATGTTGATATCTATTTAGATTGGTATTTCCTTTCCTTGCTTATAAAAATAAAAGGACATGTGAATGGGTCGCCCCAAAACACAAAGCTTGATGTTTAACATCACGCTTGCCACTTGCCCGTCAGAGGGTGTGTTAGTGCTTGAAAGATCCCCAAAGTGAAAACACGTCGACGCAGTAGAGAAGGATTGAGTAACACTCTGAGAGTACCTTGAAGAGGGGGCAACGTCCTTTCAGACTGAGAGGGACAGAAAGGAAAGTTGGAGGCTATCAATTTCATATCAGAAGAGAAATAGGAAGTTTACAGCACATCCGGAATCTGAGTACGTGTGTGTGTGTGTGCGCGCCCACGCACAACCCAGACAGTTGACAGCATACATGGCACAGATACTATAGATGTGTGTTTGTATACACGTGCACACAGATAAGCACACGCAGAGTATGTGTATTTCTAAATACATATATATACATACTGCTTTCATCATCCTAGGGGAATTGGCTTGTCAATCCAGCTGCTGAGAAACAGGCCAGGTTGGCCTTTTGCCTCCAGCAGGATGTCCCGAGGTAGAATTTTGCGTGTGGCAGGCAGCCAGGACAACACATCACTACAGCTGGATTAGGCGGATAACACCAACGAGGCCAGATCAGGAACAGGAATAAATCCTTTTTTGTAGAATTGTGTAGGGGGGTTTTAGAGATGACTTATCTTTTTTTTTTTTTAATCTAAAATTACTATTTCCACAGCTAAAACAGGAAGGAAACAGTTGTCATGCAGAAAGGGTGAAGAAAAGGACATCGGGGGCTCTTAAATAGGGCATGAACTTGCTGGAGACTGAGACTCCAGCCAGCAGTGGAAAGCGTTGGGGTAGGGGTGGGTGCACTGAGGATGGTGCAAGACAGGGCTCAAAGGTGACCGAGAAAGGCCTCAAGAGTCGGGATCCTGGATTCAAGTTTCCTGGCCCTATTTATGGTATTTTTCCCCAGGAAGTTTACAGGGATTTAAAATTAGCCTCAGTGTAGAGCCCAGGTTTACACAAGAACCTTGGTATTTTCAGATATGAGCTAAGAACACACACCCTAACTGAAGGCAGGTTGCTCCATCCTATCGGTAATATTTAATCTTTCATTTGAGTGTTTCACCGAGTCTCAAGGATCTGCTTCAATCAGACAATCTTCCTCAGGAAGACTTGGAGTTTATTTTGCCAGAATCCACTTTGGTTACTATTTTAACAACTTCACAGATCTCAGAAATGATTTTAAATAATAAGCTCATAACAATACAAGAACATTTTGCTTATTAGCATAACCTTTTACCAACCACAACTATTCCCCATACAAAAATATAAGAATTTAGAATCTGCACTTGGTGGCCATCTGTTTTCTCTCTAAACATTACTTGTAAGTCCCTTTCTTTGGGTTGTTATTAAGATATTTTAAATCGTGATGTTCTTGCACAGCATGCCAAATAGAAATAATGATAATAAAATAAGTGTGTATAGCAATTTACTTAGAAACAGGAGAGAGCAAAAGAAAATTAGTGAATGTTTAATTCTAGGCAGAGGGCCAAACTATCCTAAACCCCCGCCTCCATCTGCCCTTGCCATATTTTTTGAAAACCCACCTTCGAGAAGTACAGATTTCTTTGTCTACGGCAGCAGAGTTCCCATAAAGTAATGTGTAGTAGAAAGGTTGAGTGCTGGGCTCTATAACCAGGTCGTCTGAGTTCAAACCCCAGCTCTGTCAACTTACTTGCTGGGTGACTTTTGGAAGGTTACTTAACTTCTCTGTGCCTTGGATTCCCCATCAGTAAAATGAAAGTGATATTAGTCTAACTCATAGATATGTGTGTGTGTGTGTGTGTGTGTGTGTGTGTGTGTGTGTATTACCTCAGTTAATGTGACTAATGCATCCAGAATAGCATCTGGTAAGCACTCACGACAAGCACATGTAAGACCAGAAAACTGTTGGCTATTATTATTGTTAAGAATACTAATAATTACAGCCATTCGGTTCATTAGTCTGTCTTTAGTCAAGGCTGCACCTTGATGTGGTCTTTAAAATCTTTATAGGTGACCACTTCTAGTTGCATCTGTATTCATAAAAATGCTATTTCCTAGTACATCTGGATAAAATTTAGCTGCTCATCCTTTACTCCTGAATCAACTATTCTTAATAGGAACAAAGGGATTTTCTGTAGAGTCAGCACATTATCAAATCCCTGGTTCCCCTTGGTTAGTATATATTTGGACTGTGGCCAAATCCCCATTAAACTTTATATTAATCATGTTCATTGTATTCCATTTGAAAAAAATGATAAGGGAACCAGGGAGGGAAGGATCTTCCTAAGAACTCAATGTGTGTTATTTCTAAACAGTGAATGTTTGGGGACCAAGATTCTGTTAACAATATTTGCATCTTAATGTAAAATAATTGCACCAGAAAAATTTTGGTTTGGTCCAACTTCGGTACCTCTAAAAATGTGCTGGTACATAGCTCCGCACGCAGGTGCATTTTTATTGCACATTCTTACAGCGGGAGGCGAGCTGCACATGCCTTTGCAAGCACAGTTAGGCATGGACCTGACTGCAGCTCGAGAACTTCGCTTAATGGGAAAAAGGAGAAGACAACTCAGTTTCACAACTCTCTCTTTCCCTTTACAGTATTTTTTTTTTTTTTTTTTGCTCTCCTGATCCCTGAAATAGGGAAAATCTATTTTTAAGTTGATACCTAAAACTTCTCATAGCAAGTTAAACAGTCAAAAAGTATAAAATTTCTGGTTTGCCGTGAATACGGACACTTCAAAAAATTGCTAAATACTGTTGGGATTTAATCTACCATAATCTTAAAAATACGTGAGATTGTCTTTAACAGTTGGAAATGTTATAGCTTTCCTTGTTTCTCCTCCGATTATGTGTTTATCGTAATTTGTCCACTGCATTCTATCCTAATACATATATTTCTATCCTGAAAGGTTTTTTTTTTTTGATTGCTTTATGTTATTTCTCTGCAATAAAAATGTCTGTAAATCAGAATCATGTTTATTTTCCTTTGGTGTATGGCTCTAAGTAAAGAAAAAAATATTTCCAACCTGGTTATCATTACAAATATTCATATTAGCAAACCAATGGAAACAGCAGAAATAAGTTATAAATCTGGATAAGTAATTATATATGATAAACTTCATTGGAAATACATTTATCAATGAGAAGGACGGGTCTGGTTTCATTTTCAATTGATTCATGTATTTATGGATGAATATCACTGCCAGAATGGAACAGAGTTAAACATCGATTCTATTCCTTTCCTCACTTATGAACACTGAAAAACCTTGTGCACCTGAGCAGGGGTATGGAAATAGAAGGGATTTTATTATAACACCATAACCCAATTCTCAGTATTCCTCTGAGTTATATGTCAAAATATCATGTAGTCACTTATCAAAGTTATTTCTAGTGTCCTATCAGCTAACAACTTGATTCCTTTAATTTTATTGAAAGCAGAGAATTATAAACAACCTGTCTTGTGAAAGACTTTGTCACCCAGTCATTAGAGACCTTCATTGCCTCAGTTTCTGGGAAGGAGACCAAGAAGGCTTTACCAGTATCGATCAAATAACTGTTCATTATTCCTGCTATTTCTTTACTTTGAAGCACTTTGTTTCAGTCTGGATACACTCAAAAAAGTTTGGGAAAATAAAAACGTTAATTTTAATTCATCTTTGCCAATATGTTTTTAAATAAAATGTTCTCATCTTATCACATGCTTTGAATATATTTTTTTTCAAAACTTGGAGCTGAAGATTTACTTCATTCTATTTGGGGAAGATGTTCACCATTTAACCTACTTGGCAAAGCTAGATTTCATTGTCTAACCAATCAAATCAAAATAACTTTTTGATAGAAGAAAGGTCCGATGTTATTATGCATCACTGTGACAACATCTCACTTCTGAATTCTAGCTCTAAGTTACATTAGGTAGGTAGGTAGGTAGGTAGGTAGGTAGGTAGGTAGGTATAAGGATAGATCAGACATGGAGATTTGCCATAAATTTCTTACCTCCTGACCCTCTGTATTTCTCAGTCTCTCTCTTTGCTTTGTTCCCAAGTGGCTCTCTAGTGAGAATCATTCATTCTTTGACAATAGTTGGCGAAGGAAAATGAAAAGATTGGTGGAAGAAAGTAGAACCTCTGCCACCCACTTTACAAATACACGTGCATTAGAATATATTATCCTGAGCCAAAGGGCCCCTTTCAAATGTCATTCTTCATTCTTAATAAAGATATGTTTAAAGAAGAGAAACAACTTAGGTTTTTGGCACTTTGGTTACAAGAGGCTTCCCAGACAACAGTATTAAAAATTAAAAATTATTGCTTCATTTGGTATGATGGAGCTTTTTAAAACACGGGGCCAGGCTGGTGAGTGGTAGGACTTTTTTTTATAAAGTAGGAGACAGTTTTTAATTTTTTGTTTTTTGAGAGAGAGAGTAGGGAGGGGTAGAGAGAGAATCTTAAGGAGACCCCATGCACACTTCAGAGCACTACACGGGGTTTGATGCGGGGCTCAACCTCACAACACTGAGACCATGACCGGAGCTGAAATCAAGAGTCGGACGCTCAACCAACTGAGCCACCCAGATGCTCCAGCAGGAGCAGTTTTTAAAGAGGAGATACTGAAGAATCAAGATAATGCTTCAGCCACAGACCCATTGCAAGACAAAAGTACATGTAGATGTTGAAGACCAGGAAACTGGTGTTTCCTAAAACTGCTGGGGTTGCCACATAGACCTTGGAAAGGCACACATCCCACATACATGGATTCTGTGGGAAGACTGATGGTGGGACTGTAAGACCCTCTGAATATAACCCTAGCAATGGAACCATGCAGACCTCATGCACAAGCAGATTAAGGGACTACCAGCTTCGTATGATTTTTATGGGCTCGAGGCGTTTCCTTCACTCTCACTGACCCAGCTTTTGATGCCTGCTATCATTCCCCTATCAAAGACTCATTTTACATTCATCACCCATAAGTGTTCTTTCAATCCCTGAAAAGCTATGGTTGAAACCTGTAAGCCACTTGTATCTTAAAACTTTAGTGTACGTGAGATTTTAGTCCTCGTCTACAAATAGAACAGTGCACAAAGATTGAAGGCAGGGGAAGGACAGAAGGACACACAAAGGGTGCACTGAACCCAGTCTGCTCATTTTGGCTGCGGCTGGGCGTGCTGTGGCTACCAGCTCCAAGGCTCTCTTGACCTCAGTATGTAAGTTTCTATGACCGGTCAGTGCAGATAGCTTAGCTCCATCAGTAATCATATTCCTGGTTTATAACAGGCTATCGGGTTGCATTCTCAGTCTAACTGCCATATGTAATTTACCACTATCTGAGACCTTGAAATGATCCCATGTGTTAGGTGTCATTATCCCACTTTAGGCAACAGAGGTCTTCTTGGTCACACAGCTACTATGTCTGTCTGTGTTATGGCACCCCAATGTCAGGTACCCTTTCATTCTCATTTTTAGCTTCCACACAGAATTATTAGGAAGCAATGTGTACACTTAGGGAGGATTCCAGTCATTACATGCTCAAGCTACCAACCTCAGGCATAGCTCCTGTTCTCAGCTCTTTTTGTCATGAGACGGGACAGTTTTTTCTTCCTAAGTGATCTAGTCTTGTTGGGTCTTGTTTGTTCCTTCCTAGATATGACAATCTCCTACCCCGGCTGCCTCTCCCCTCTATTATGTAGAGAAATCCTAATCTAGATCAAAATTCTATCCTGAAACTGCCTACCTTTGTTCATTAAAGCAAAGTCCTGATATTATCAGACCCTATTCATCTTAGAAAACAATTTAGAAACCATTTTTTGGTGGTTTTAGTATATTCTTTAAGAGTCTCAGGCTTATCTCAAAAGGCTCATCATGAAAGTGTCCCCCAAAATGTAGGTTTTCCCCTTCAAGCAATTCTCAGACCAACTTCTAAGAAAATAAAATATTCTCTGTGTTATTGGCATTATAATTCCATGTTAAATAGAGTGGGTAATAAGGCGGAGATGGTTAATAGTACCCTTGCTTGCTACATAGAATCAGGTTATTTAACTTCACTTTTTATTTGTAATTATAATACCTTCCCTATCTATTTCACAAAGATGTTGAGGATCGAAACAAAGTATTTGTTTTTTCTTTGTAAACTATTTGTTCTGAAAGGTATAAATGACTATGTAAACCTAAATGATGTTTATCATTATTATTCCAAAAGTTTTATCTTTAAATAAGTCAGGATATTAGGCAGATGAGTCATATGAAAATAAGCTCTCAGTCTAGAAAAAGGTAAGTGTTTAATCATGTACTGAATAAACACATACAGTTAAATGTGCATCCAGGGTTGAAACCACTGGCTTCAAGGAAAAATTTTGAGTAAAATAATATCTAAACTCTTTATTATGGTATAAAACGTTCTCAGAGTTTGGGCCCTAAAACTTTCCCCCCTTTTTTTTTTGAGATACAATTGACATATAGATTGTATAATTTTAACATGCATTATGCATAGATTTGATACATTTACATATAGCCAAATTATCACTATGGCTTTAGCTAACTTCTCCATCACCAACCCTCAATCAACATTTCCTTTTTGTGGTGAGAATATTTACTACCTACTCTCTCGGTAACCTTCAGATGTACAGTATGGCATTGCTAACTGTAATCACCAGGCTGTACATTAGATCCCCAGAACTTACTCATCTTACAGCTGGAAGTTTGTATCCTTCGGGTATCTCCCCATTTCCCTCACCTGCCAGCCCCTGGTAACCACTATTCTGTTTCTGGGAGTTTGGTTTCATTAGATTTGACATGTAAGTGAAATCATATAGTATTTGTCTGACTTATTTTACAAGCATAATGCCCTCAATGTCCATCCATGGTGTGGCAGTTCCATGTTGTGTGTGTGTGTGTGTGTGTCCACGTGCATGCACATACACCCACACACACACCTTCCTTATCCAGTCATACCTCATATCATTACCCAGTCATCTGTTGACAGATGCTTATGTTATTTCTATATCTTGTCTGTTGTGATGAACATGCAATGGACACGGGAGTGCAGATCTCTCTTTGAGATCTTGTTTTCACTTCCTTTGGACATACACAGAGAGGTGAGATTCCTGGGTCATACGGTAGCTCTACTTTAAATAAGAGGACTCTCCATGCTGCTTTCCGCAACGGCTGTATCAATTCATACTCCCACCAATGGTGCACGAGGACTCACTTTTCTCCATTCTCACCAACACTCATTGTCTTTTCCAGGACAGCCATTCTAACAGGTGTGAGGTGATATCTCAGTGTGGTTTTGATTTGCATTTCCCTGATGATGAGTGATGCTGAGCACCTTTTCATGGTTCTGTTGGCCATTTAGTTATCTTTGCCTCATCCCTGCCCCTTTTCGAATCTAGCCTCCTCTATCCCTTCACGCTCCACACCTACCCTCCTAAACACTATATCCTTTCTAATCTCCATGACGTCACACATGCGGTCTCCCAAACCTGAGATTTCTTTTCTGGTCTGTTTGGTGAACTGCCAGATTTGGGTCTTAAGCAAATCTGACTTCCATAGGCAAAGTGAATGGAGAGTCCTCAATATTCCTGTGAGGTTCCATTCCTGCTCTGACTACTCCTACTAATTGCACGCATTGATGTTTTGTTTCTTCGGGTTTTTTGGCTAAGCAATTTATCAGGTACTTTACATTGAATCTCTCAAATGCTCATGATTAAAAGGTAACCATTTTTTTATTTTTTGATTTGTTATTTCAAGTTCATAACAATTAACTTTGTTAGTTGTAGTTTATATTCCAACAAATGTCCTATGTCAAATTTTGAACAAATGAACATTCTGAAAACCCAGTCTGTGGTAAGCACAATACTTGCCATAGAATAAATAACAGTCTCTGTCTTTAGGGAGATATCTACTTCGTGAGGAGGCAGGCAATTAACCAACAAATAAAATTAGGAAGGCTTAACATCAAGTAGAAGAAGGCTGACACTACCTAAGAGTACCTATAGGGAAGTGGCCATATAGAGACTACCAGAGGGAAAAGGGAAACCTACAACAGGGGAAGAGCTCAATGAAGCAGGATGTGTTTCCCCTGCGACAAACCAAAACTTTGGGGTGCATTGCAAACTTTGGTTTGCTTTGTAAATTGGCAAGGAATGTTACAAGGTCAAATGGCAGTTGGTAAAACATTTTTTAAAAATCACTAATTTGAGGGGCACCTAGGTGCTCCGTCGGTTAAGCATCTGACTCTTGGTTTCGGCTCAGGTCCTGATCTCATGGGTCATGAGATCAAGCCCCTTCATCAGACTCTGTGCTCAGTGGAAATCTGCATGGATGGTCTCTCCCTTTGCCCCTTCTCTCTAAAAAATAAATAAATCTTTAAAAAAAAATCAGTAATTTTGTCAGTAGCTTCTCCAAATCTCAGATCTCAACTAGGAAAAGTCACCATCTTGCTCCCCTCCCCTCCCTTCTAAATGGAACAAACATGAATGACATATTTGGGGTAATTGTGATCACCTGAATTTCCTCCTTCGGTTGAGTTTTTCCTTCATTACTCAACTGGAAACCTATTTCAGGTTTTCCAGGACTATGAAACAGCAGAGATTTCTACTTTCTCCCCCTGTTTCCAACTCCAAAAGAGATTATTTGGCAAAATGCAGCTGAATGTGAGAAGTAACCACAACACAACCTCTGTCCAAATCCTAATCTATTATTATGGATAGAATCCAAAACGATGAATTTTGCTATAAGACACATGTTCACATTGTTAGATATAAGGAAAATGTATCAAAATATATAGTATCAAATATGATAACATTTTAAGCTTTACATAAATACATGACACATCTATAATGTTACTGAGGGAAACCATAGTGCCCCCAGGAAGTTGCAGCTGGGGAGATTAGAAATATAAACATGTTTTTAAATACTGAAGCCATGGAGACAAGCGTTTGTCTAAGCTTTTTGTTTTGTTCAGTTGGCTGGTGGGTAGGAGGGAGAGAAAAGCATCTTGGTAAAAATAAATGTACAATTCTAGTATATGCCGTATTTAATATATATAACTTTAGCGCATACTAAGAGCACAACACAGGTTAATCTGCTCAAAATTGATGTTTGGCATTTGTTGAAAAGGTTCTATTTTCATTCAACAAAGTCAGTTGTTATTAACTTGAATTCACAAATTAGCAAATGATTATACTTTAAGTGTGAGAGTTTGAGATATTCAAGGTACAGTGACTAATATGGTGCTTAGTAAAAAGTGGGTAGACATTGCATACAGTTGTTAATAGCGGGGCTAGAACAACAGACACACATGCAAAACTCTGCAGGGTATAGAGCGGACCATACAATTCCCTTCACCCAAGGAAGTTGGATTTGGGTCTTTAAGGATGACTGGGCATTCCAACAGCCCAGAAAGGAAATTCCAGGCTTGGGAGACAGAATGCGCACAGACAGGGAGATAAGGAAGTACGTGGCTTTTAGAAGGGTGGGTGTGGGTGGAGAGAGAGAGGAGGTAAGATTGAAAAGGAGGCAGGGGCCAAAGTCTGTAGGGCCTTTTATGCCAGGACAAGGCATTTAGATATTAACTCATCCATAATTATTTTCTATAAGCCAGTGGTTTCCACCCTGGCAGTATGCATGACTGAGCTGGGGAAATTTTTTAAATACTTGTAGCTCCTCTCCCTCACAATGCACACAAACGTATAGCCAGACCTTGCAAATAAAAATACAGGATACCCAGTTAAATCAGAATTTTAAATAAACACTTTTTTTTTACTCTAAGTATGTCCAGTGCAAAATTTGGAACACATTTCAATAAAAGTATTTATTGTTGGCTTGAAATTCAAGTCTGACTAGGTGTCGTCTTTTTTTTTTTTCCCCCTGGGAACCTCCTACCCCTACAGAATAATCGAACCAGAATCTCTGAGGTGGTGTCTGGCCACCAGGGTCTCTTAAACCTCCCCAAGTGATATTCACATGCAGGCAGGGGTAAGAACCCCTGGTCTAAGTGATGGGCAGTTGAATAATTTCAAACAAGGGAGTGACACATTTGAAAGATCACTGAAAGGAACAGTCTGGCCATTTTGTGGCATCGAAGCTAAGGGAAGGAGAGGCTAGCGGCAGGAATCTGCTGAGAGGTATTTTGCAGGCATCTGGGCAAAAGATGGAGTTGGCTGGAACTAAAGCTGTGGTAGCAGACGTAGAGAAAAAATGAGATTCTTGACCAGTGACTCAGGTCGTGTTGACTAAGAACTTACGGGAACAAAGGTCATTGTCGGAGAAGATGACCACTGGATCCCTGCCAACATCACCATTCCGTAGCTCCCCTCCTCCCCCTCCTTCCTCCTCCAGTTTGGGCTTGAGCACAGCTGCATTTTATTATCGAGGTGACCTTGGACAAGATACTTAACCTTTGTAAGACTTAGTAATTCTTCTGTAAACTGGTGACGGAGTAACAGTAACCTATTTTGGAACATTATTTGTAAAGATTAAATGAAATACATTTAAAAATCTCCTGATTTCTCTGGGCATGTGAAGTACTCAATATATTTTGGCCATTATTACCGTGTCGTTGTGATTATAAGTTGAATCAACCCGATTCTGATTGCTTTTCTGTTTCACATTCTCCCCCTAGTTCTCTCCCATTTCTGGTTTCTAACTCCTTCCCTCCATCCCCACCCATCATCCCCTTTCTTCTCTCTCAATAGTGACTTTTTGAATCCTGGAGTGTTTGTGTTACCTGTTTAGGAAGAGATTTGCTGAGGCGAGTTTAGACTCATATAAGGAAGAAGATAGAATTAGGCTGAGTATGGTAGCTATAACGAATTCTCTGAGGAAATGACTATAGAATGGCTTAGGGAATCCCTGAACTATTCCGTTATTCCATTCTAGGTAGCCAGTGTCAAAGAATCATCGGATCCAAGAAGGTTAGGGCAGCAAGGGTCCTAAGCATGTATGAACCTAGTAGGATATTCTATAAATTGAAATAATAGCCACACTTAGGCACAAGCCTTGTAATTCTTATAACCTGTGAGGATCTCACTCTACATCCAGTATTTTGCAGAGGCTGTGTGTAGAGGAGTCCACAGGGAAGGCTCTTCCTTAATTGGACCCTGGTCAAGAAATAAGTAATAAAATTCTCTGCGGGGGCAATCTGTGAAATTCGCATATGGACTGTAGTAGATGACATTATTGAATGAATGCTTATTTTTATGATGTGGCAAATGGCACTGTGGTTAAAGGAGAGAATGTTCTTCTTTCTAGGGTTAAAGTATCATAATGACAGTAACTTACTTTCAGATGGCTTAGCAGAAACCATTTGAAATAAATACACATATACATGCATTCGTATTCATATATGCAGAGGGGGGAGAAAGAAAACAAATATGACAAAATCGGCGAGTCTAGCTGAAAGCTATGTGTGTTATATTACTTTTTAAAAGAAAATAAATTTAAGTTTTAAGATAAAGCAGCAGCAAGTAAATTTCTTAAAAAAAAAAAAAAATTAACACAGAATACATGATTACTATTATCCAAAGGAGGAGGAGAAGCAGGCCCTGGAATCAGACAGACCTGAGCCCCAAGCTTGTGGGGCCATCTTTTTATTAACTAGGCAACATTGGACAAATTAGAAAACCCAAGCCTCAGTTTCTTCATCTGCAGAAAGAGCTTAACGATAGTAACAAGAGTCCCTGGTTGCTACTCTGCTGTCACCGTTGTCATAATGGGTTGGATCTCTCTCACCATTGTGACCCCAGAGCACAGGGGAGTAAAACCAGGAAAGTGCCTTCTGTTCCATCTATGATCTGCCAGTTTCCTTTTTCTCAGGCTCTTAAAATTGACCTATCTGCAGGAAACTGGGATGTCAGTAAAAAGCTGGGCCACTCTTTCGTGGGGTACAGAAGTCCAAACAAAAAGCCCTTTTCTGTGGAGTAGGTAGCGTGAGGGTGGCATTCTCCCTCACTGTCATCTCTAAAGCCAGCAATAAACAAATCATAAAAAATGTGCTTGGAAATTTCAGCTCCACAGTAAGAGCTGAAACAAAGGCAGAAAATTGCAGCTCTCAGTGTAATAACTAAGCCTCTCGTTATGTGCGGCTGTATTAAATATAAAACATTTTCATTTCCTTTGTATAGGAAATTCAATAGGACTGAAAAGGGGGTCAACCAAGTACTGTGACTCCCACAATAAAATGTGAGTGGTGCTAATATTCCTTTTCCAACTCTCGAGTGACTGCAAATAACCAAACAGATAAAATGTAGCTTTCATAAAACTCGAGGTTTGGTGGAGAATTAGCATGAGACTTGTACTTGCTACTTGCTAACGGAAGGTTGGCCAAGAGCTCAGATTTATGCCATGAAATTTAAATGGTTCTCTCCGGAGGTTTTCTTGACAATATCATTGTATGCGGCTGAGTTAGTTTATTGGCACTTTTGTATGGGGATTGTTTTTGGAGGAGTGGGGAGTGGGAGGGTAGGGGTGACGGTAACCTATTTCTTTAAGAAACCCAGCACTTATGGGGCTCTAGGGAATTTTAAAGCAGGGAATTTGGAAGTGTAACACATGCAAGAGTCTCCAAATGCTGAGGCAGAATCAACAACATTTACAAAATTACATTGGGGGAAAAAATAACATGGTAAGATCACAGTTCTTTTGTTGGGGTGTTTATAACATAACACATGGCTTCATCTCACCAGGCTTCTGAAATTAGAATGATATTGCTAGAAGATTTGTATGGATCAGGCTTTGAATTTGCATGCAAGTTTGCAGGGAATTTTGTACAAAGATGAAACCTCAAATTGAATTCAGACCCAGGTATTTTAGCGGCCAGGAAAGGTTATTCATGACACGCCCAATACAACGTTGCTAACTAACTTAGAAACAGGAGGTCACAGATTAAAGTTAAGGAGGGAGGTTAGGCCTATAAGCAATTCAAGCAGAATTTAATTACAAAAAGGGTAGCAGAATAATGGCACACATAGCTAAAGGCAGCAATAGATGCAGGAATTGTAAATCAGTTCAAGGAAGCTGAGAGAAAAAGGAAATAAAAAAAAAAAGAAAGAAGAAAACGAATCAACTCTCTTAAAAATACCCTAGGGTTAACTGAGCAAGCCTCAGTGGATTGGAGTCAAGGCTTTATCCTTTCCACGTCTCTGTGCTTTGAAAAAGACACCTAAACAGCAGTTCATTGATTTCCACAAAGGCCGAAGACCTGTGTCATCCACCCAATTGAATTCTTTTGTGCCGTACATGTGCTTACCCTATATTGTCTGTCCCCTTACAATTTTATCTCCCCGTGTATACATTTCTCCCACCACGTGTAGGACACAATTATTCCATTCTTGCCAACATGAGCTATATAATCAGCTTGGGAACTGACATTTCATTCATGCCCTTGCAATACACGAGAGGAATTAAAGGTCCATGTCCTCTGTGTCTTTACTGTTTTATTCCTGCCATGCATTTCAAGGGTAGTGGCTAAATATCATTGCAAAAAAAGAATCCGTCTCAAGCTGCAACTTTTAAAAAAAAATGCACATCTAATAATAATTGTTTTTTTTTTTTAAGTGACTGTATTTCTGGACAAGGAAATAAAAAGAAGGCCAACGTTCAAATGCCAAAACAGCAGAGGATGTGTGTGAAATGGAGCTTACAATGGGACTGCCAGAAAGCTTGAGCTAACATTAGAAGCATGTGAAAGTTGGCAACCCAGGCTCACGTGGAGCGAAAGAGACAGTGTTTTTGTACATTCCAGTTCCCGTTGGTTCTGATCCCTTGAATGTTGCTTGGGGTATTACGCTCCCAATTCCAAACAAATTTCAGCTAAACCTCAAAATATTTTCAACGATGAGAAACCAAATATGATTCCTCCTAAGCATAATAAATCAGCTCAAATTTCAGTAAAGCTTTAAGAATCTACTTAGAACCCTGAGGTGTTCAAGTTCCCAGGAAAGAACTAACCATTCTCATGTCTAATTTGTAATGTTTTGGTTTCGGCTTTTGGTTGCTTTTATATTTCTAAGCAATTTCACTCCTGCTTCCCTGCACCTCTCAACCCAGCATCCACCAATGCTTTTGGATCAGGCTGCTTATTTTTTAAGAAATAACCCAATTGACATTTATTGGGCAGGTGGTAGCCAGGCGTCTTCTCTGGAGGGAGAGAAAATTATTTTAGGTGTTCTCCCCACTCTCCCGCCTTTCGGACTAAATGAATTTCAGCACCTGATCCAAATCACAAAGGTCATCCATTAGCAGAAAGCAGAAACTAATTTGGCTTTCCCTGGCACCTCTCATACTCCGTGATTGTCTAATAGTTTGCATGGGTGATAAGTTGGAGCCTTGGAGAAGAATGGTTTGTATGCAGGTTGCATATTATAATGTCACCATGTTCTTCGGACCAACTTACAGCACAGCTTTAGACATAAGGATCTACTGCAAGAGCGTGGCTCTTAGTTTATTGTCTGGTACGCTTTACAATGAATTGTCTTTTTTTTACTGGATCTCAGTAACTATTTTGCTCTTCATTAATAATCTTAAAACAGCAGCTATACAAGTCAATTTATGGTGGATTTTCCCCCTTTTGTCATACTGTCTTCTTTCCTCTGTCATTAGCTCAACAACTTATCACTTTGCAACAGTAGGCTCAGAAAGGACATTTGACAGTTTTAAACCAATATTTGATTGGCATCATGGTTACTGTGACATCCAAGATATAGATGGAATGTGTGGCTTGGATTCACCCTCTGCCTTCCAATGGCTTCTTTTAGAGAAAATGAGAGAACAGATTGATTAAGAAAACCCAGAAGAATAAATAAAGGTGAGGAATCTGCTGATGCAGCCCTACATGAAGAATTGCATTACTTATTTTTAGATTTATGCTTAGAAGACAAAGCAATCTATATGAGCCCCTGCCTGCCTCTTTCCTCCAAGCTCTTTTAAAAAATTATGTGTGTGTGTGTGTGTGTGTATGCAATCACTTTGACATTATTCCAGAGAAATACTTTTTTATTCTTTCCTATTGATTTATAACTTCTTACTTTTCTTACCCTGTCAAAACTTTTCACTTATGACCCAAGAGCTAGGGAACCAAAATCAGTCCTGTCCTGTTTTGAGTGTCATTGTGTGGTGATCCTAAGTGGCCCCTAAACACTTTTGTCAATATTTATTGATGGGATCCACAGGCACTCTGAGTGATCCCACTCTGGAGGGGCATAAACCAATGGCAAGTTGAACAGGGGAAGGAGGTGGTCCCACTGTAGGCCAGAGCCAGTGAAGCAGCGTCCGGATGCTCAGGGGTCATTGACAAAATGTCAAACATTTCAAATTTCTGACTAGCTCTCTGACTAATGCCATGCTAAACAGAAACATGACTATTTCCTCCAAGGAACCCACGGACACACAAACACACAGAAATAAATACAGTTTCTGTGGGTTTTTTTTTTCTCTTCTAGTTGCTTGCTCTCGCTTTCTGTCTTACATGTGCATGCACGCGTGCGCGCGCGCACACACACACCCACCCACACACACACACAAATAGTCTACAGGGAAATTAAACGGTGCCAACGAAACAGTGTACTGAGAAAGTTCTTGGATAAATTAACAACGCAATTACATTACATGACATGCCACAAGATGGATGAGGAAAACTTGGCTGGTATTATGTTCTGTTTTCAAATTGCAATTTATTTGAGGGTTTTAATGGATGCCTTATTAAAACATCTCGGCCCTGGTCAGGTTTCAGCATATGTCACAGTGGCCTGTGATTGATGACACCCTCTGCTGCTTCTCTTGCACATTTGCAGGGAATTTAAGCAAAGAGGGAATGAGCTGAGGCCCAGCTTTGTATTGATCGTGTGGAGGTGCGCTGCCTGGGAGCACAGTCTAATAACATTCTCTGAGCTGAACTGCTTCACATGAAGGCATTTATTACAAGAACTAAAATGTTATATTGCTCAGAATAAAAGAATATTGTACAAACAGAAGAGTTAGCAGTGAGTGGGGGAGACAGGAAGGCTATGGCGTGCTATGGAACCATGCCTTGTTAGCTTTCAGAAGCCACATTTCTAAGTGTTGGTGGAAAACACTAAAGAAAGCTATGTTGGTTTTTTGTTGTTTTTTGTGTTTTTTTTTTAAAGGTAAAAGAAAGGAAGGGAAAATGCTGTGGGCTTTATTTTTTGCTTATTACAACCAGTTAAGCATGTAGAATGGTGGAGTTCCATGACAAAGAGGAAGCCAGGTGAGGATTGGGAGGTGAGCAGTCTTAAAGTCATCTGGAAAATAACTAAATATCAAAATAGATCACAGGACATTACTTGTAAGGCCATCTGAAATCTTTCTCATTTTATATATGCTGTCATTAATTTTTATGACAAGCTCCCACCAAAAGAGCAAGAGCTATTCATACCTGAAATGCAATTTTACTCCCATCCACACTGTAGAAATTTGATTTCTGTCATGTTTTAATTATAAAAAGGGCTCCATTTGCAATTTTAATGCTCAAAGTTTTATAAACCTTTACGTGAGTGATCAAGAAACTTATTAATGTTTAATCAAAAAACCATGATTCAGTTGGATACGTTATATATACGGACACATCAAGTCACAGAAAAAAGACTAGAAGGATATAAAAGTAGTTATTATTAGAGAAATGATAGTAATTTTCTTCTTTGTGCCTTTCTGTAGTATCTTAATTTTCTGCAATAAGCACATATTACTTTTAAAATCAAAAGGATAAAAAAGCATTTTGAAGATGTTTGTAATGTCTCGATTTGTAAGAATAGAGAAATCAATATCCTTTGAGTCTACAATAAATATAATCTCAAGGAAAAAGATTCATTTTGCAGTAATATGTGAGTATTTCTTAGTAAGCAGACTCTGTGCATTGAAAATGTAAATAAAAAAATAGTAACAACAGACAGAATGAAAATATCCCTATGCAATACAAAAAAAAAAAAAAAAAAAGTGAAAACCAGTAAGAAGGAAACAAGAAAGATTATTGCATTTCCAAACTCTGATAACATTAGGATTTGTCAATCTCAGTCCAAAGGATTTTTTTTTTTTTTTTTTTGCTTGACCTGCTGATTGCTATTATTTGAACTGCCACATTTATTATTTTGTTAGCCTTTGAGGGCCTATAAAAATCTCACCTAATTATATTGGAATCACCTAGCATCACCGCCGAAGCCAAAGAAGGTGAGAAAATGCCCAACAGCTTTTCCTTGAAATGGAAGGAAAAAATAGTTAAAGAATGAACAAACAGCAGAAACCAAGAACATTCAGGAAAGCCGGCTTTATGAGTCTCCCAAGAAATGGATACAGAAAACATTTTTTAAATGTTGACAGAAACTGTTAAGTTGTAAAAATGGATTTTTTAGCATTGTCAGTTGAATGCACCTTCTAATGTGTGAAATACCAAATTTACAGTCTTTGACTAGATTGTGATAGCTTTGGTGGAGTGGTGCTGGGGAAAAAAGGGAAATGTTATTTAACCTCCAAGGCCTCTTTTTCTCTTGAATCGTAGATTTCATCCCTCTTCTCGGTCTTCTTATGTCCCCTCGTCTCCTCTGACTGAACGCCTATCCCTTTATCAAAAGGGAATAAATTTCTTTCCCTTTTACTGTGGAAGTGGTTACATAATATCAGAAACTCTAGGTTCCTTTGTTCTAAAATGAGGACCAATTCTCCAGTCTTGGAGAACTACTTCATTTAATTTCAAGTCAATTAATATTCATTGAGCATTATCTATAAAGCAGTGAGCATGCTAGCTGATGATAGCCAGCTTTAAGAGTCCGTTTCTTCTCACTACAAATGTATCCATCCACACAGGCCACAATTTAGTCACCCATCCACCCCAGCTTAGAACTGAAGAACTAAAGCAATAAAATGAGAAGGAGGTGTGGCTTTTGTCAAAGTGGTGAAAACAAACATTTATCCATAAATATGTAGTTCAGCTTGTAAGAACAGCCATGGATGAAAAAACCCACTAATGTGCCCTATCTTTCAGGATAATTCACGGATTGTATAGGGTTTTTATATGAAGTTTCCTGTAGCATAACACAGATGACGAGCTCAGGGCAGATGCGAAAGAACAGCACACAGAAATGTTAAAGCAACATTGGGAGGCACTTGGGACCGTGCACTTTGCAGGAGCAGAATCCCACCATAGTGTGGAATACAGAAGGTAGAATCATGCAGCAAAGGGGAGAAATAGACAAGAAAGTAAAAGAGAATTCAGGAATAAAAAGAATGGGGTCAACACCCTAAACTAATACAAATGTTACATGTCAATTTTATCTATGAAGTTGGGGGGGGGAGGAGGGTGGAGAATGCTTCCCAGGACATGAAGTCTTGAAACAGTGTTCTTTGAGTAACTTCCACACTGAGGTCCACACAACATACACAATCAGTAAATGAGAACTGGAAACTCAGATTCCTACCCAGAGGTGGCAAAGTTAATATCACTGTCTGACTTACAACAGGTTCTATCAACTACTCCCTGGTAATGAAGATTTGATAACCAAAACTGATTAATATACATACACTCCACTCATGATTTAACTCCTAAGTGCATCTGTATAAGTACATCCATGTGGTTTTCTGCTATTCTCAAGTAATCCCTTTGGGTTTCAAAGTCCCAATTTAAGAATCTATGTTATTTAGGATTCTTGGTGGCATTGGTGACCAATTTTGGCTGAATTAGCAAAAGGCAATTTCTTAGAAAACCGTCAAGAAACTCAGAGAGTCAGTGAGAATTTAAGTAGCTGGGAATGGGGACAGGCAGATCAGCCGAGGACTGACTGGTCCTGGATGGCCTCCCTCCCATGTCTGATGATTAATTTTGCAAGAAGCCACTGGTTCAGGGTTCCTCTTCATCCATCATGGCCTACGCATTTCCATGTTGTGGATGGGTTCCAAAAGCAGCAAGCAAAAGAGTGTCGCCTAATGTGCAAGCACTTTTCCAGTCTTTGCTTGCATTATGTTTGCTTATGCCTTGTTGACCAAAACCAATCGCACGGTCAAGCCCAGAGTCCATGTGGAGTGGAGACACAACTGCATGGATATGTAAATCATTGAAAGCCATTACTGTAACTGTTTACACACTCAGCTTCTGGCTTCCATAATAAAAGGGAAGTGTCTGAACTCTTCCTCCGACAAAGCCAAGTCACAATGAATTAACAGAATAAAAGGGAATCAAGGTGACATTAAGAAGAATAATGGATAATGGGTGGCAAAAATACATGATAAATGGTCACCATGGAACCCTAATTAGATTTTTGAAATGGAACTGAATCCACATAGACACTGTTTTATATTCTCTGAAAATTCTGGGCTGTGGACAGGTATCATCCGTAAGGAATTCATGACTTCCCTAAACAACCAGTTCCCCATTACAATGCATGTGAACTTTCCAAACTAGCCAAGAAAACTATGAATTATAATCCCTGTCTATTTTTTTTTAACAGCCATAATAAATATTCCTCAACTGATTTAGGTTACATCTGTTCACATTTCAATTCTTGTGTCTAAATGAAAAATAATAGAAGCCAAATATGAAATGTATATTTTAAAAGAATCTCACTGCTCTAGAGACTTGTTATCTTATATGTCACACACTGTTTCTTTCAGTTTGATTGGTAAATAACAGTTACTGTACATAACCATGCTACGGAGAGTACACTGAAGAATGAAAATAAGTAGATATTTTCTGGCATTTTAGTGCAAAATATAACCTCTTAACCTGCAGCATCCAAAGGTTAAGTCTCAAAACTGAGTCCATTAACCTTTCTAAATGGTTGTGATATTAAAAACTGACTCTTAATAGCCATGGGTCATCATCTAATGCAATAACCATCAGCAATAAAGAATTATGGATTAAGAACATTATCTATCTATAAAATGGTCATTTATGACACTTGTGCGCAGACCATCTCTAAAATGTACAGATACCCATGGCCAAGAGTTCAGACCTAATAATATACATTATGCTTTTATTAGTATAGTTAGGATATTAGTGAGTTTTAAGAGAAAATCATTACATTTACAAAAGGTTCAGGGTGTTTACTTCAAACATGAAACTAACAAAGAAAATCTTCCGAATTCTCTTTCATTGAGTGATAACTCAGCTAGGTGGGGCTAATTGACTCAGAAGGTCAAATAAAAAAAAGAAAAGAAACATGTTTTTAAATTGTCTAGTGTCTGTGCCACAGAAAAAATTTGGCCTCATCTACATCATTGAGAAACAACCACTACACAAAAGCTCCCTGTGTCTTTTATCAAATAGAAAATGGTTTCTTTGGATTGAGCTTTTTTGGTTGTTTTTATTATAACTTAGAAAATTCAATATACGCTTACGGAATAGTTACTACGTACTATCAACAAGGATATGCTATGTCTGAATTCCATATATATGGATATAAGAAACTTCGATTTTCTGATAGAGACTTAGCCTCAGTCAATATTCCTAAGGACTTTAGTTAATTTTCTTAAGGAATTGCCACAAAATAAAATCTTCTGAAGAAATAGAACCGTAAAAACAACCAAAGTTAGTTATAGTTTCTGAATATATTTACTGTGTTAATCTGTGTTTTGTTTTCAGCCCTGCAAAAGAAAAAAAAAAGTGTACTCAGGGGTGAAATCATATTAAACCTAAGGAAATGGAGAAAGACAGATACAGGGAAAAAAAGAAATTTGGGGTGCTCTGCCGCTTCTAATTTTTTTAACAAATTCTTTTGTTGAAACATTTGTGTTGTCCTGTGTGTTATCTGAAATTCGTTTATTTAGATTTCCTCCTCTATGTTTATTTAATTTATATCATCACCATCTGACTTTTTGGGTACAGAATTAATGGTCCACATAATTTCAAGTAACAGTGAAAAAAATGCCAGTGTTCAGAAACATGAGATACAGATTCATTAACAGAAAAATCTAGCATCTCAAGGAGCTGTTTAGGCCATCTTTAAAGATTTTATTTATTTATCTATTAGAGAGAGAGAGAGAACGCTCCACGAGCACTCACACGCACAGCCTACTGGTTGGGTGGCAGGGAAGGAGGGGAGAAGGGATGGGGAGAGAAGGGGCAAAGGGAGACGAGGAGAGAATCTCAAGCAGGCTCCATGCTCAGCACAGAGCCCAGCTCTGGGCTGGATTTCACGACCCTGATATCATGACCTGAGCTGAAACCAAGAGTCCGAGGTTAAACCAACTGAGTCAACCAGGTGCTCCTAGGCCATCTTTAATAACTTTTAATTCTTTTTAAAAGTTGTTTGCTTTTCTCCCCCTGCTTCTAGGAATCCAAGCTCTGATGCATTTCGAACCTGAGCCCACTGAAGAGAGGCAATCCTGTCTTTGTTAGTGAGAATCCTTATCCCCGTGATCTAACTCCAATCACCTGTGCCACACACCTTCCTCCCAGAGCCCTGCAAGGTATCTCTCGCCAACTCTCCGTGATTCCCTGGGCTAGGATGACTACCCTCTGATCCACTACTGATACATAATATGTAAGCCTCAAAAAATTTGTCAAATAGAATTGCTAAAAAGAATTTCTTTTGTATCCCCCTGCCCCATATTCACTCTCAACTTACCGCTCCCCAATCTCAAACTATTTCAAACCAATGCCAAAGAACTCAAGAAATTCTACAAGGTCGAACTACTAAGTCCTAGTAGTAAGTCACATGCCATACTAAATTATTAGGTTAATAGAAAAATAATTTCCAAGACCCAGTGACTCTTTAATAGCCATAGAAGCATAGCTTTTGCATTTTATTTCCTCTTACAGTAGCCTAATGTTTATTTGGCATGCCAAATTCTAGGCTCCTGGGAAAGATCCATACCTTATTAACCTTTGCATCCAGCATATCTAAAATGGCAATCGGAGTTCCATACATGATATTTATAAATTGGTAACAACAAGTACTGAGCATCCTACAGTCGAATGTTCAGTGTATTTTGACAGATTATCACAGTGTAAGCTCTTGCAGTGTTTCCAATCATGTTCTCAATTGGGCCACCAAGTACAGAGTTGAGAGCAGCTTGCTTTCTTTTGGTAAATTTCCTTAGGATCCGTCCTGTAATGTGGCTAGTTTGCCAGATTGCTTTCACCACAGGATGTTAAAACAACATAATAATCAACCAAACTATGTTAACCAGGCTCCCCAAAGGCATATATATTCCATGAAGTAGAAGCAATACAATTTCACAATAAGTATAACATCGTTTAAAATTCTGTTGCCAACAATTCTCAAAGGTGTTATCTCTCCATGTACTAGCTCTTCATACAACTATCTAGAATTCTTTTTCAGTCGTTATCCTTGTAACTGTCAAAATAACCCATTGGAATTTCAGAAAATATTTTTTTCTACTTCTGCTTATCTTCATCTCCTCTACTCTTCATCTTATTCTTCTCCCACTCCCCCTCCACCCTCTCCTTTTGATTTCTAGATACTGCCCATGATAGCACAGTAGAATTCCCATTTCTCCATATTTCATTTCCTTAAAGGCTGGGCATGCAACAAGTTTTATTCTAACCACTGTCAGCGGGATCATTAACCAGGTACTGATATAGAGGGAAAGGGAATCTGTTTTATAGGCAGTGTCCCCCTGAAGTGTAAATTAAGTCAATCACTTTTTGAGTAATTGTATAGGGGAGCATTCAAAATAGTCACTTTAGGCGGCTTTACTTATTCCAACAAATACAGATACTGCTAAAACCCTGAAACTTCTCCTGTAAAGTTGTCTTCAGGGCCTATGGCACATTTTATTGGAGAGCCATTTGGATATATAAATTTGAGTACTTTTATTTAAAAATGGTTCAGAGAATGGATGGGATAAGCAATCGCTTTATTAGATCTAACCGTAAGTCAGAAGCTTTTTTACATATAAATGTTCTTAAAGCTGAGCCTTCTTTGCACTAGAAACGTGGTTGTGCTCCGATGATCTTGCAGGAGCTGCCTTCTTGTGGTAGAAGGCAGGGTTTCCACCAGCCTTAAGGAACTGGACGACTGATGACAATCAGATTCACCTAAAAAGAGAGCTGTCTCTACAGTCCTGTTATGGCTTGAAGATCTTTTAAGAAAGGGCAGGAAATAAAGATCAGGGGTCTTTTCCACTGGGAAGCCCCTCCCTACGAGCGCTCAGTTATGGGAATTGCAACAGACAACATAGAACCATAACTGAGGACATGAACCCCTCCCATCTACTAGTTCCAGCTGGATCTCCTGAAAAAAAATTATGTATTAGTGCATTACAGTTCACGGATCTTGACAGAGCCTGTTTCGTCCAGGACTAAGGCCCTGAAGCTCATTTAGAGTTTTATCCACCTTCCTTTCCCCTCTGCTGGTTTCCTCACTCCAGCACCGAACACAGTGCATAGCACATGGAGGTATTTGGTAAATATTTGATGCAACGATGGAGGAAGAGCTAGATGGTCAACCTTAGCATACTGCCCACTTGTCCTCTCTCCCCAGACACACTACAAGGGGGGACAGGAGTTAGGACACACCTTAGGATATTAGAGTGTCAAATGAAATATCCAGAACACGTTGATACTCCTTCTGTCTTTTCTTCTCTCCAACCTGTTTTTCAACCACGAAGATTTGGGGAACTATTATTTGGACTCCGATATAAAGTTACTCCCTTTCCTACAGAAAATAATTCCTCCATGTTCTTTTTCTCATCTTCTTTTAAAAGATTACAGACATAATACATCTATATGTACATATACCTGGAAATCTTATGCATCTATTATATATATTTACATATAAATAAAAGACCTAGGGATGTCTAATCTATTGCTAGGAGTTAAAAAAAAAAAAGAGCTATCGCTCTCAGAACCCACAATAGAACTTCTGAAAGAAGTTCTCCAGCTAAATATTTTGTGTGTTAAATTTTTTCATAAAGCCTCCATGGGTGTTCATGTTATCAGCATCTCAGAGGCCCTTATTAAAGAGTTAGCATTTGACAGCCAAACCAACTGTGCCAGTTACCAATTTATTGCCTCTCAGCTCCGAAGCCACCCTTCATTGCCTGCTTGTGATACTGGAACATTCCCTCCTTGCCAGCTGGCTCGAGGTTCATCGTTGTTAGTAGAGGGTGCTGGAGGGACACTAGAAGAGGAAGGAGCTTCTCCTGACTCCCGCGTGCTTCATTTCTTCCCCCTTTGCAGCACTGGGGGTATCTGGGACACCCAGTGGAGCTGATTTCCCCTATGGATACTCTGATGGCAGAAATCGGATTTGTTCTGAGGCCCCTCAGACGAGAAGACTCTAGGAAATTGTTACAACTGTACCTATGTTAATCAGAGGGAAGCATTCCATTCTCTTTACCGGTGATTGGTCTTAGGGTAGATAGGCAACTGCATTGTAAATGGCAATATATGGTAAAGGAGGGGAAATATTCTAGAGGCACTTCCGGGAAAGAGTTCTTTAACAAAAACACACAAGATACAGGCAGCTACATTTTCTGCCCCTGGTGTTGGTGTTTAGAGGTGTGATGCTTGGAGAGGGGCGGCCATCTTGAGACCCAGAGGAGTAATAGTTGTCATGCTGAGGATGGCAGAGGAAGAACAGAATCTGCATCTTGTGATGTGGTTGACCTGCTGGATTACCCAACCCTGAGATCCCCCACGTTCAGCCTTACCATATACATGACAATTTTTAAAAGCCCCATACTGTTTGGGATATTTGTTTCCTGATGAATTAACAACCCAAAACACCCTAAGAGTCTTCAAAATGAATTTAACAAATACTCCCAGTCTGCACCCATAAACCCAGCAATCCATGTACTAGAGAAGGCTGATCCTTATCTGAGGCCCTTACACTCCTAGGGTTTCTTGTCAAGAGGCTCGGGGAATCATCTGAAAATCTCCACTCACGGCTACAACAGGGATGCGATCTAGCCGTTTTAAGATATGGAAAGAAATTCCTCTATTGACTTCAGTTCTCTCCCTGCTTTCCATTTTGGTCACTTTATGAAAACATTGAAATTTATTTTCTGCAGCTTATAAGAATGCAAGAGAGTTTAAAGAAAGGGATCTAGAGTCAAAAGATCTTTGTTCAAATTTTATCCCCTCTACTTTGAGCAAAATATAGGACACATAACTAATAGAGCTGTTTCCCGTCTGTAAATAGGTATAATAGAACCTGCTTCATAAGGTTGTACATGGAACTTTGTTAGTCCTGAAGGCTGTTAACTTATTTTATATTCATTAAAACCTCAATTTTGCCTCAACAAACAGACTACCAATAGACAGATTTTGGGAATGTTCAGAACAACCCAGATAGAGAATTAGAGGCTTGGAAGGAATAATTCTGCATGGAAATATAACTACTTATTTGGGATCTCATTAAGAATTCTGAGCAGAACTCCCATCTTTTGAAAAAGACAGGAGAAATAAGCCCTCTGTCCCAAAGGAGCTGCTGATGGAGGGCTTCTTCACCTTCATGCTGGAAAGGACAATACTGATGAGCCCCACCAAGCAGAAATGAGGGGGCAAGTTGCAGATCACCCAAAAACTCCCTTAAAGTGTGTGGGTTTAATGTCATGTCTGCAAGGAATGGAAAGAGAACATTTTCGTACACTTTGAGGAGCAACAAGAAATATTGAAAGGGATGCCTCTTCATTTTATCTCCACCCCCCCCCCTTTTTTTCAGGTCAAATAGTTGACAGCACTGAAAATCTCACCATAAAGTCATCAGAAGAAATGCAAAAGGCCACCTCTCCTCTCAAAATAAGCTTAAGCACCTTGTATAGTAGTAGAGCTTACAAAAAATTAAGTCAATCAATAATGGAGGAACCCTAACACCGCTGTGCATTCAGTGCATCATTTAAGTCTTGGAACATTTGCAAGTGATTATTTTCAAACATGTGCTTCTGGGCGTTCACATATCCAAATTCCAAATCTGTGTAATTTAAATTCTAAACATTATATAGATAACGCAAAGTTTACACAAGGGATTCCAAAAATCCATCTTTACGGCACTGACACTACATAAAGCAGTATTTTCTGGTAATAATGTAAAAAACCTTGAATTTTTAAATTGTTTCCTTTAAAAATAATTGCCAGTTTCAGCACCGCGAATGGTTTGACAAGGCAATAAAGCTTTGTGACTTCCCAAACCCTGTGCTTGAACAGTTACACTGTGACAGTTGGTGACCATTAGGCACACTTAATCTGGTAGATTCCTTGCCCTCGGTCCACTCCCACTCCAGACCCACTGGACAGTAGAACAAACAAACAAACAAACAAAAAACCTTTTGGAGCACTAGGACTAGTTTTGGAAAAAAAAAAGTTCCATTGTTTCCTAAGTCCTTAACTCATTTGCAAGTATTCAATCGTGCACTTCTGGAAGAAGCAAAGGAAGGAATCATCAAGGTTAATTCCAGGGGCATGAGACCATGATGAGTGGAGAGAAAGCCACAAAAAAACAAAAAACAAACGAACAAACAAAAAACAAACCAAAAAAAAAAACCCACAATGGCATCTTTTTAATTCCCTTAGAGCAAACCCTTAAGATTTATGCTATACTAATTATTATTTGTCATATAAGAGCATTTGTACTTTATTACATCCCCTCTTCCACTGGGGAGGACACAGTTACATCTGCCTGCACCACCAGGTAGCCTTTGAACAGCGCTGTGTTAAATACAAGTACAAACCAGAGCCCATGTGTTTTCTGACCTTACGGCAATTTGATATCTAACTAAGCGTGGGCATGTGTTAAGTCCTATTCTGGTCCAAATTAAGTAACTTGAATTAAGAAACCGTTTCAGGAAGTTTAAAACACACACAGACACACCCGCGCGTGTGCGCGCACGCACACTCTGTCTACATGTGAAACAAACCTCAGACCAAACACTGAGGTCTTGCTCAGGGAAAAAAAATTGCTAAAATATAACACAGACACACTAGAAACACCCAGTATTTGCCAAACAGATTTCGCACGAGCATCTCCCTTGTAGCATGGGCAATCCTGCCACTTTGAACCTTCCCATTTACTCTTCCATAGGGTTTGATTTGGATGAATGTAGGCTTTCTCAGATTTTTACGTGTCCCTTTATTTTTCTGATCATCTCTAAACCGTGCCCTTAAAAATAATAGCCTTTGAGAATCTCTAGAAAACTAGAATTGCTCTTTCTCACCTAGGTTCATTTTCCTCCCCAAACACACCTATCTTGCGGGGTTTCTTGGTCTGGTTTTGTTTTACATAAAATAAAATGTAATCGGCCATTTTCAAATACACAATAAACCCAGTTTACCCTAATAGAGTTATTAGTACAAAAAGCTTATCCATAGCATGTAGATGGCTAATGAAGGAATGTACCTACAAGATATTTTGCCTGCTCAAGAATGCCAAGACCTCCAATATTTTTTTTTTCCTCTAAATTCTCTGTTAAACTAATTCTGTGTGATAGGCAGATATGTCCTCCACATGCCGGTGAATTAAAATTCAGCTTTCAGTGAATAAGATTAATTGCCTCTTCAGACAAAGCTGGATTTGCTCTCCTATTAGAGAAAGGGGAGGGGGAGAAGCAAGGGGCAGGGAGCCAGCCAGACTGTGGTATTCAGTTACACGTGAAATGATTTGTAATTCTGAGTAATCACTTAGGACAAGCCCTTGCACCATTTTATCTATACATGACTCTAGGCCAAAGTCAATACTCATAGTAAAATAATGAGATGAAGCTAACTGAGCCCTTTTATTAATGCTCCAAGGAGCAAATCTGATGCTTGAGTTTCTCCCATTGAAAGTATCCACTTCTTCCTAAAAAATGAACAAGTGGGTCAGGATGCCCAGTAGCAGCCAGGGTACCTGCTTCAGCAAAATCATAAATAACCAACCCTTCCTGCCTTCCCCCTTTCTGTTTGTGCACCAGGCTTTACCCAGCTGCAGGTGAAAACACATGAATTTTGCATTACCTCTAGGCTCATTAAAGAGATCTGGCTCTCTCCTAATAGCTTCCCCTCACTTAGGGGGAGACACACACACACACACACACACCCCATGATGAACCTTAAGAGAAACAATGCATAAGACTTTTGCTTTCTCCTCCTCATCAGTCTTATAAAGAAAATCAACTGTTCTAGCAAATGCACAGCTTGGTGACAGAGTCAGCACGCAACTGTGAGGAAAATGAGATGGATAACCAGCTGTCCCAGTTTCCTGGAGATGAGGTTTGGGAAGGGAGAGAGTGCTGAGAAGGGAGGGGAAGGAAGGGTGTAGGGAAATCCTTGCTTTTAGCCCTCAGTGTTCTTTTTCCCCATGTTACCCCCAGTCGGGTGACCAATCTGGCAAATCCATAAGCGCAACAAATGGTGCCCTCACTAAGTCATGGGCAATTGAGGACTCCCCCGTGCTGGTTGAAGGCCTAAAGATCCACTAGGAAAGCTTCGAAAAAAAAATATTATCCTTAATGTCATTTTCTAAAACTTGGAGAAACAAACTAATTTATGTGAAGAGAACGGTCTTTTATTGGAAAAACCACACAGAACATTTCCATTCATCACCGAAAAAAAATGTCCAAGCTTTTACTTATTAAGGCAAAAATCTCCATACACATGTATTCCAACATAAGACAACACAGGTCTAACAGAAGGACAAACATACCTGCATTCAAATTCCAGATTTGTCTCCTATTCGCTAGGTGACTCTTCCAAGTCTCTTGGCATGTCTGACCACAATCTTCTCATCTGTAAAGAGAGGATCACACATTTACAGGCAAACTGTGACGAGTGAAGCTTAGTTCAACATCAAGAGCATAAACATGATTACCCACATCCCTCCATCCCCTGGATTATTCGTATTCCCAGGGGTATGAGACGTCTATATAGAGATTTCAATTAAATTACTCCTAATATTTCTCTAATTAGAGCTTTTGGTTGGTGATCAAAATAGCTTTTTTTGAATTCCACTTCCATTGGTGCGCTCATTTGTACATGAGCCTACAGACATGAAATTTCCCTTAAGAAAGCTTAATCACAAACCAAACAATCAATCATGAACCAAAGAGAAATTGCTAAAAGATCCAAGTACCTACATACTGAGTACATACCAAGTGCACGTTAATTCAATTGTTCTCAGCCATACCTTGGTTTCTCACACAAGCTGAACTTGGAATGTTATTTTTTAAATGGAGATTTCAGGACCCAAAATTCCTATAACTATACAGCTTGCAGTGTCCTGGGAGAAACTTTCAGTCTAATGAGGACTCAAGGTATGCAACACACACATTCATATGAATTGCCGGACATACAGGGAAAAGGACCTTCAGGTAGAAGACAAAACACATATGAAGTCACCAACATTTATGAAAGCTTGGCATGAGAGGGAGCACGTAACAAGTCTGGTGCAGAGAGTAGATGGAGGAATGGAAAGAACTGAGAGAAAAAAAGAAGAGAAGCTAGCATCAGATGGTATTTATTGGCAATTCTGAAGTGTTTGCACCTGATCTGGAGACCAGACACTGAAATTTTAGTGTGACAGAGAATCACATAGGGAGCTTGTTAAAAATACAGTCTAGGGGGCAACTGGGTGGCTCAGTAGGTTAAGTGTCTGCCTTTGGCTCAGGTCGTGATCACAGGGTCCTGGGATGAGTCCCGCATCGGACTCCCTGCTCAGCGGGGGTCTGTTTCTCCCTCTACCTCTGCCCCTCCCTGCTTGTGCACTCTCTCTCCCTCTCTCTCCCAAATAAATAAATAAAATCTTAAAAAAAAAAAAATACAGAGTTGAGGGACTCCTGGGTGGCTCAGTCAGTTGAGAATCCGACTCTTCATTTCAGCTCAGGTTATGATCTCAGGGTCCTGGGATCGAGCCCCCTGCCATGGGGCTCCATGCTCAGCAGGCAGTCTGCTTGATTCTACCTCTCCCTCTGCCCACTCTCTTCCGCCCGCATGCCTCTCTAAAATAAATAAATAAATCTTTAAAAATACAGGTCTAGGTCCCGCAATCAGTTCTAATTCAGAAATCCTGGTGTGGTTCCTCAGCATCTGCTTTCTTTTTTCTTTCTTTCTTTCTTTTTTTTTTCCTGAGGATCCACTTTCTAACAAGCTCTCCAGGTGATTCTGATGGAAGACGATACATAAAACTCACTGTGAGAAACATGGCTCCAGGATATGGGGAGTCATTAGGGATTTATCAGAACTGTGATATAATCAGATATATGACGTAAGAAGATAAATAGTTCCTAGAGAATAAATTGGAAGACCAAGCCTAGAAGGAGGTGCATAATCCAATTGGGAAGCTTTTTGAGTGGGGCAGGAGAGAAATAATGAGACACTGAACTGAGTACCATTAGATGAGAATATAAGGAAGAAGTATAAAAGTTTAACAGGACATAGCGGCTTACTGCTTGGAAAAGGAAGGAATCTAACATGACTTCATGTTTTCTGTTTTGGGCTCTGCTGACGATGATTATGTTTTTCGAAACAGCTTATATAGGAAGATGAATAATTTGGGGAATGTGAGTTAAATTTTGCATATGTCAGGTTTAGTAAAAGTGTGGGCTTTGGGGTCAGATAAGCTGGATTTAAAGCCCTATGCCTCTTCACTTCTGTGTGACATGGCAAATTGCTTTACCTCTCAGATGTAAAAGTGGGGGAAAAGTTCAGGGATTTTGATAAGTAAATCAGTTAATATAAGAAAAGACTTTTGTACAGTGCCTGAAAGTGATTAACAAATGCCAGTAATATTAATAGCTAGTGTTATTTTTAATGCCATTATCATTAGCCAGCTGGAGATATTCCATAGACAGATGAAAATATCATCCAGGTGATTATTAAAACTTTGTTACAGATAAGGTCATCCAGAAACATTTGAAGAAACAAGGACTAAGAGAATCCAGGGGAATATGAATGCTTTAGTTGATAGATGAACTGGATGAAGCTGAGGAGTGGTCACAAAGAAAGAAAGCAGAAGATATTGTAGGTCAAGGGTGTAAGGTAGAGGAAGTTATCAACAGTGTCACACACTTCAGACAGTCAGGTAAAATAAAAGTAAAAAAAAAATATCCACTGTATTTGACAAATGGGAAAACAATGGTGACCTTAATTAGAATGGCTTCAATGACTTACGAGGCTGCAGAGCGAATGGGAGCTGGGTGAATAACCAAAATGATTGTGTGAAAGGACAAACTAGGTGGTAGCAAGAAGAGTCAAAAGGTGGAGAAGCGCTGGGCTTTCTTTTTTTATAAATGGGATGAGCATGAGCACATTTTCAAGCTTAGAGAAGCAATCCAGTGCAGAGAAAGACAGAATCATTGTTGGAGGAGAGACTGAGAGGTAATGGGAAGGATGAAATAGACAAAACAAAACAAAACAAAACCAACAAACAACGACAGGTGGGTTTTGGCCTTGGACCAAGGAGGGAAACTTCTTCCCTCAGCTCTGAAAGGAAGGACATAAAGAAGTGGTCAAAAATCCAGAAACTGGAGATGAGTGCATTCCTGTCAGAGAACACTGAGTTTCTCCCCAAAATAGGGGGGCTCTCTGGTGAAAGTGAAGTGGCTACACTGGGAGGCAGGTTAGTCACGAGAGGAGAGAGGTCAGAATTTGGAGTAATAAGGGACAAGGGAGTTTACCAGGGACTGTAACTCCACTCCCCCACCCCCACCCCCCCATAGAGGGACTGGCAGAGGGGTGGGAGCATCTGGGCAGAAAGTGTTTCGCATCCAGTGCTGGGTGCTGGTTGAATAGCAGTTCTGAGCCCTGAACTGGTGACAGAAGAGGAGGAAAGATGAAGATCATCGGGGTTGAAGAGGTTAAGGAAAGGTGTTGACGTGTCTTCCACATGAATGAGGAAAACCTCTAGGACGGTGAATGGAATTGCTGTGGGAAAATATTCAGCAGTGCTTCTTTCCTCAGTGAATGCAGACAAGTGCCCTGGCGATTGGTAGAAAACATCCGTGAGGAAACACTGAACACGGTATAATGTAATGGGTGGCAATCCAAAAAAGACAGGAATTTCCGAATAAATGTAGAAAATCAACCATCTGGAAGCAACAACTTGATGTTTAGGAAGTTGACCTCTATTCTGCTTAGAAATATGAGAATCAGGAGAGACTATTCAACGCGTTGTTGTTTTCACCTTTTCTTCTCTTCCAATGCATAAACCCAAATCTGAGGTTTACTTTCTGCCTCTCAACTTGGAATATCTGGCGATTGTTCGTGTCGGCTCTCATCTTCCCTAACTTTTAATCCTTGGCCTATGTAGGTGGGTATTGCCATTCTTGTCATTATTCTTGACACTCCAAATTAAGCAGGTTTACGTACTTGTTTATTTGACTGTCATCAGGAGACATTTTGCCTTTTGTTGAAAATGAGCCTGTTTGAGCAGGAACTGGGCTGGGGTTTGGATATGAACATTGGAATCCTAAAATCCCAACCATGTATATAGATCTCTCTCACACTGTCCTTCTTTTCTTTGCTTCCTCCCTATCATCCTAACTTGTGATTCTTTTTGTCGTTCCCTTTTATTATTTCTTACCTTATTCCTTCTTTAAATCGGACATCATTCTTAAATATTCTGAAGCCACACAGATGCCCCCTCTCCTTCATCTCTGAACCTAGAATCTCTAAAAAAGAAGAAAGAAGCAAAGACACACCCATAAATAAAACTCTACTTGTCCGGGCACCAGGGCATCCAAATCTATTTGTACCATTAATTTGCCTTTGTGTCTTGTAAACCCAAATTTAGTTATATACTTCCCAAGTTTTGGCCATGGCCTCTGATAACTCAAATTGTCTCCCTCAATTTCCCCCTGTAGAAAAATATCTATCATTTACCCCATCATTCTTCTGAAACTGGTAACAGATTTAATAGTTTAAGCTACTCTGTTAAAAAGGAAATATCTTTTTAAAGTCAAAATAAAGCTGGCGTGACTGGAAGATTGGCATCATTAAAAGCATGTTACTTAAGTATCTAAGATGTATGCTAAACATAAGTGGTTAAAATAATTTAAAATGAGTTTTTATTGTAAATTAGAATATATAAACATTTAAACCCCACTTTTGAGTGAAAATTGACCTATCTGAAGGATTTTCTCATTTAGCCAACGTCTCATTGTCTACAACATAAAGATAAAAGGAAGTATTTTTATTTAGGCTTGCATAAAATTAAAAATACATAGATTTGATGCATAGAAATGGACTTAGTAAAAAGTGAGGCTTCTTTCTGTTGAATAAAATAAAACAATGAGTAATTCTTGATACACATTTAAGAATATGTTATTAGAAAAAGAGTGTCTCAAAAACCTATTGTATCTTTTTTCTTCTTCCTCTTTGAGTAACTCAGGCAGGAAACCTCAACATTTTATTTGATTATTTAAGAGTTCCCTTTGGAGTGGAAGTAGATGGAGCTTGATATCACTATGTATAAATAAATAATTTGAAGGTTTCTATGTCCAGATAAAATTCTAAAATCAGATAAGTAGGTTTCATTTTATCTCTTGTTATTGTAGTGGTGGGAAGCCTAGTTTTTCCCTCCCTCCATGGCCTGTAGTCCTCCCAAGATTGCTCCCTCGGGCTCCCCTGTGGCCTGAGGGATGTATTTAGGATCTCATCAGCCCTTTTAATCTGATTGCCATTCTGCATTTTAATCTCTGCTCCTCCGCCCTCTCATAAATTGGGAAGAACTGCATCATCTCCCCCTTCTCCCCACCTCCTAAACCACACTCAGTCCATAGCAGCACAGGAGTGATAAATGCCAGATTATAGATTTGCTTCGTTATGAAAATGTGTTTGGTGACACTTTTCTTCTGACAGTCAACAATGTAAGAGTCAGCAAACAAGCTTATGACTGTGTGTGCCATTTCACATCACGATGGTTGTTAGTGATGGCTGCATGCTTTATAAAAAGGTAAATGGAATTCATCAGTTCATTTCTTAATTTTTTTTAACAAATATTTGCTTAACACCTAAAATATGCCAGGAATTAGGCGAGGCATTCAGAAAACAGAGATGAATAAACATGTTCCCTGCCTTCAAAAAAAACAAAAAAAAAACCCTCACAGTCAAGTAAAGAGATAGTCACGTAAATAAATTATTATAATAAAGTAAGACGGAAAATAAAGTATAAAATTCCATTTCAGCACAGAAGATGAATGACTAACAAGACTGAGAAGAAGCTCAGGAATAGTCAAGTTGGATTTCGCACAGAAGACAATGTCTGAACCATGTTTGAAAGAGGAATATGAGACAACAGAGGGAAGCCATTTCCAGCAAACATGCCCAGAAAAGAAGAAAAAATAACATAGTTACATACATGTCAATAGTTTGGCATATAGAGAACATAAGATGAGAGTTGGCATATTACTAGAATTGAACATCATAAACTCCTTTGAGGAAATAATGACATTTGTTTTCAGTATCACGATTTCCTCAACTTGGTCTATTCCTGAAGTCTCACGGTAAAGCAGAAGGAGACAGGTATGGCTCCCAGAATCGTAGAAAACCACATCAGATTCATGATGCCTTCCGGGAACAGACAATGTGATCATCCAAGCCCAGTTCAAAGGAGTGAGTGCCTTTGACAAATAAGGAAAAGGTAAAGGTGATTTTTCTAAGACAAAATAAAATGTACATTATTCCTGTGTGGCCCTATCACAGCACAGAACAGAATTTGTAGGAATTTAGAGAATTGTAATACCTAACAGAACTCATCACCAAAAAGCATACCACAAGCAGAATCATTCTTTCAAAGATCCCCGTTTCTTATCACACCTGCATTCTTCTAGAGCATTCCCACTGCGACCATTCTTTGACCTCACAGAGAACTGCAATCCTTTATCCTTATTGCTTCATTTCTATCGACGAACCCCCTCAGGAATTCACTTCCCTCCTTCAATAGCCCTCGTTCCAGAGCCCTTCTTTATAATGACTCTTTTGTAAGCACCCTCGACTCCCTGGGCTCTTTCTCCTTCCATCACATCCAGTTTGCAAACCTCACTGATGAATCCAGCAATGCATTTCCTCTGGGCCAGCATCTACAGAGCTAAACACTGCTGGGCAAAAATCTTACCACAGAGAAACTGTGATCATGATTCATTAATGGTCACCAGCCTCAAATACTCATTCAACACTGAGAGATCAGAGTGACCTCCCCCTCACCACCACAGCGACTATTCAACACCTTGTCCACGTCCCTCCTACTGTCCAACTCTCTTTAGCTCTCGGCACATCACCTGCTTCAAAGCTCCCTGAGGACATAGAAACCACATAATACATTCCACGTTACCTTCTCATTACCAGATCTACATCTGCAGTCATCCAATCGTCTCCCCTCTTACTATGAAGGAGGAGCCAACCTTTCTTTCAGAATTCTATCTGTTCTGTGTCTCAGGTAACTATCCCCTTTCCTATTTCTTCCACGTCTCTCTAAGGGATCATTTTCATCAGCATTCACATACTCTCTAATAGTTCTCACGTTCTAAAAAAACAATGAGAATCAAAACAAATCAAATTCCCTTGATTCCACATCCCCAATTAGTATCTAATTTCTCAGCTTCCCTTCAGACCCAAGTTCAACCCCACTCTCCCCAAGGCAATCTTGCTTACACCTCCACAATCCCAGCTCCTTCTCAGATCACCACCGATTTCTATGATCAGACCAGTTCTTGCATTACTCAACCTTTCAGCAACGTTCAAATCCTTTCCCACCCCTTCCCTCCCGACATAGCCTTTTTGCTTCTTCAGTCATATACTCTCCTGGTCATATTTCTATTCCTTTGGTTCTCCCTTCTCACACCCAAAGCAGAGCCCAAGGTGAGGACTGGTGTGCAAGTAGTTGATGTGAAAGGTGATCCAAGTGGGCAGGGGTTAGGGACGTAGTAGAGTAAGAAAAGCAATAGAATTGTGTTATCAGGGTCCATGTGGTAGGCCAGAGGGGTGAAGATATTAATTTCTCTGAGGCCTCCTGAGGAGTGTACAGCACACTTCCCCTTAATTGTCCAAAAGACTGCTGTTCCTTCCTTCTTTACCTGTTGTTTAATTTTTGTGGTCCTCAGAGCTCAGTCCTGGGCTGTCTTTTCTCATCAATTTCCTACCCCTTCCCAATAATCTCAGACATCCTCATGCTGTATGTGGCACCCAAAATGTTTACAACCAATATATTTTTATCCACCACATAGATCGCTATTCCAAGTATAGCTTTCTCCATGACTTCTCTATTTGGAGATTCATCAGGCATCTCATATTAAGGATCTCCCAAATAATCCCTTGAACTTTCCCCATTCCTGCCCCAAATCTGCTTCTTTAATTTTATCATAGCTTAATAAACGGCACTTCCATTCACTCTGTTATATGCAATAGAACCTGAGTCATTTGACAACCACCATCTTCTCCCTTCCTACATCCAATCCAATACCAAGTTCTACCAATTGTACTGTCAGCTTATATCTAAAATTTGTCCACTCTTTATCATCTCATTCCTCATCTAGACAATTGCAAGAGTCTACTTCCATTTCTGTCTTCCAATCCACTTTGTACACAGTAACAAGGATGATCTTTCAAAAGCAGATATCAAATTTTATACTCCTCTGCCTAAAGGATTTAATTGTCTTTCTATTCTCTTGAAGTGGTAACAATTTGTACCAGTTTTCTGGGGACATGTCCTGTTCTCTGCCTGTTGTCCTAGCTTAATTATCAGCAGGATCCACTTTCATTCTTCAAAGTATCTCATTTTGGACGATAACTTATATGGTCACCCTACTCTTAAATACAAAATTCCCATATGATTTACTCCAACCTCATCTCCTGTTATTCTACACTAGCCAACTTGAAGGCACCAACCATTCTCTGCTTCAGAGTCCTGGCGCATGCTGTTACCTCTGAGAACAACGCGTTCCCTCTGAACCGTCGGCCAGGCCAACTCCTACTCTCTCACCAAGAGTCCACTTAAGGCCACCTTATAAAACAGGTATTTCTCAATTCCATAATATAAACCATTTCTACCAGGACGCTTACTTTTCCTGTATCTTCTCCCTTTCATTCCTAGTGTAATTATAAATTTATTTGTATCCCCACTGGATAGTAAGCAGAAGGGCAAAAACTCCTATTTGCCACTTAGTAATGTCTATTCAAGCACAGCCTGGACCCCTTGTGGGTGTTCTTTAATATTGTTGAAAGAACAGAGGACAGGGGAGAGAGAAATACCAGCCAAGGCCTTTTAATACACCCATTTTTCTAAACCTGAACAAATACAAATTGTCTCATCACTCTGACCTACTAGAGCGCAATGAAGATGTTGAAAGAAAATGCCAACATAAGAGGTGCACATAAAATTTTCTCGTACTTTGTGAACATGAACAAGACTGTCTAAACACAATGGAGACAAATTCCAGAGAGGCAATTGTTGGTAAAGAGGGGAGCTTTATTAGCTCTCTCAAAACAGGAAATTAGGCGAAAGAATAAAATAATGAAAAATTCAGCTCAGAACAGAAAAACATTCATATGAGAATATATACCGAATTAGTTCTCTCGTGACGGATCATAAATTGATGCCATTTTAGAGCCAGAAGGACTGTACATGCGAGTTAGTTCAGTTCTATCATCTTGCAGGGAAGGGAGTTGAGACCCAGGCAGCGGAGGTAAAATGAGCAAGTCCACAGGAATGAATGGTCTCCCATATTTCTGTATAATGAGACAGGTCCAGGGCAAAAACACTTGTTATTTCCTAGTGGCTAATACAAAACCTAGTTAACATGTACTACTTAAGAAATGAAAATAAATACACTGGTCCTATAAGAAGATAGCCTTTAGATAATCTTTTACATCAAAAGCTGTCTTCTTCACCCCATCAGTCTCCTATCATGAAGAGATTAAGACGTTGTAGTAAAAAAAAACAAAAAACAAAACAAAACAAAGAATACATATTTGTATTTATAGAACCCGGTGGCAAAGGTGAATTATTAAATTACATTTCAGGGCATTCTTTTTAATGAAATAGAGTATCAACTATTGTCATTTAACTAATTAATTATTTTGTTTTATTTAAGTAAAATGTGTTCTTAGGTTTCTCCTCTTTGACGGGCTTTATTTTTCACTCTATAAAGAGACTATCTCTATGTCAGTGATTTTGACAGTGAACTCATAAATCCCTTACTAAGTTTTAAGCCTTCCAAAACGGACACATATTTCACAGACGGGTACTTGCTTTAAAGAATTCTGTTCTAGCCTCAGATACTGGATACTTTTTTACCATGTGAAAGTCACATATCCTTTTACAGAAAGCTCACACCATTTGTTTTTCAAAACGAACCAAAAAAGTCACCCATCCATCTCCCCACTCTGAACAGAAAGGTCATACCTATTGTAAGAAGTGTGCCTTCCATGGATGACCCGCATCATTGCCTCGCGGCTGCATGAGAAGCTACAATGACAGGATTAACAGAAGGGCGTGTAACACTGCTCCATGCCAAGATAAATATCCCATTGTAACTTCTGAGAATGAGGGGCCAAACATTTTCCTCACAGACATTCTATGCCCTCAGAAATTCCTCCCTAAATTCTTCTGACCAAGTCCAGATTTATTGGCTCAGAGCTCTCACATATATAATGTTATTTGTCTGACTGTAGAATGTAAATATGGCCTGTTAACTCTTACGCTGTATCCTAGCTTTACTAAATATGAAAATTATTTTACATGTTTAAATATGAATATTAAAGAATGCAAACGTTTTTAGAGTATGTTAAAGAGCATAATTTCTATTCAATAAAAACACAAAGAGCCTCCATGATACAACAAATGAATGGAATGGAGAGATAGACATGGAAAAAATTATTTACTCATCAAGACTCTCCAGTATATGACGTTTTTCCAAGCTGGAAAACTTACCGTGCAGAATATTCTCCACCCAGAAATGTAAGCCAGTATTTAGCCATTACGGAAACAATGACTTTGAAGGCTGTGAAGAACCCCATGTGAGGTTTTCATTACAAAGACCTTATTTTAGATATGTCAGGTCTGACTTGGAAATGGCAATTACTTTTATAGAAGTTCAGGGCTTGACATTTTTTCTTAGGTATTGTTGCTTCCCTTTTGGGGGGAGAGGGGAAAGTAACTAATGATGCCCTGGAAACGATTAACTTAAAAAGAAACAGCTAAGAGTATTTGATCATCCTTTGATGAAGTGTGAACACTAGACCCCTTTCCCCCATAGTGGAACTGGACTAAGCTAGCTTTGAGGGAAGGAAAGAGTGTAAGTAGAGGGAACGGGAGGAAGGCATTTGTTACTGTTTCTTTATCTCAGAGAAGCTATTTCAAGTGATCACTGGTGGGAACTGCTGATAGTCAATCTCATATTTTCACTCCACGTTTGACATCAATGTTGTCAATACGACATAATCGTCTCTGTCAAAAGCATCATTCATTTCCAAACTGCAGAGTTATTTACAGTCGTGTCTTCACTCAATGTAACACCACCACTCAACACTCAGCTGTCCCTTCTATGTTTTAAGTAAACGTTTGGGCAGACTTTTAAAGAAGCTCTATTTTAGGTTAGGCTAACAACCTGAAAATGAACCCAAAGAAAAAAAACCTCATCTCTTGTCCAAATACCATTTGGACAAACGGATAAAGTTTTTCACAAAAAAACTGGCATTTCAAAATGAGTTCTGTTTGGTAAGAGACATGGTGCTGAAAAGTGACATTTATAATGACAGCAATATGGATCCCCAATAAGAAGACGGGGTTGCATTTTGCTCTAATTATAGCTGTTTTAGATGTGTGTGTGTGTGCATTTTTTAAAAATTTGGAATCAATTATAATAATGTAGCTTTCAGTTAAGCACCTACTCTAAATCTCTGTTTACAAAAACATGGCTGATATGAGTCTTTGAATACAACTATACAGCAAATATTATGAGGAAAACTCCGTCTTAGGCTTCTAAGCACCCAACTGAATAACTATTCACTTCATGGCTTCTATGCACCCAGCACGATGCTAGGCGCTATATACAGCAAAAGAGAGAACAATGGCAATATGAAGGAAACCAGGGCTGTTGGAAATCAGGCAGTGTTTTAAAAAATAAATTTACAGGTCTCTTCCTTCTCTTATGTCAGAGAACACATTTTGAAACCCTTGGTATAACCAGAATTCTCTCTTTCCAAGAGGTAACCACTATGTCCTTTTATTAGCAGAAGACATGATAATAGCTAAAAAGAGGTGGATGGAGTTTTGAAAATCAGAAGCAGGCTTAAAGCTAATTGGACAGACAACAGAATTTTGGTGGTCTAATGACTTTCAGAAGCTATTTGTCCTTGTGCTCTTCCCAAGAAAAATATAAATATCACTATCTCAACCGACGGGGTTCCTTCCTCTTAATATGAAATACATCAAGTATATACACTGAAAAATAAATCAGGCATTCTAAATACATTTTTATTTTAGAGAGAGGGAGAGAGAGAGTGAACAGGGGGAGGGGAGAAGGAGGAAGAGGCAGAGGGAGAGGGAGAGAGAGAATCTCAAGCAGGCTCCATGCCCAGCACAGATCCCAACGTGGGGCTCCATCTCACAGCCCTGAGATCATGACCCGAGCTGAAACCAAGAGTTGGATGCTTAACGGACTGAGCCACCCAGGCACCCCTAAATACATTTTTGTCATCTGAACAAAATGAAACTTGGTTTACTTTGAAACCAGTGCATTTTAAAATAAAAGTACCTACTACTTACTATGAGCCTACTGTGTGCCAGAACTTTTGTATAAATGATCTCATTTAGGCCTCCCTCCAGACCATCAGTTTGTTACCATATAACTCCCATTTTATAGATTGGTCAACTAAAATGAACAGAGGTTCAGGGATTTTCTTAAGATTCTGTAGTTACTATTAATGGTGGTATAGCTAACCTTACCATCAACATAAATACTATGACTTTTTCATGGGTTTTCTCATTTAATTCTGGAGATAGGGGCTATTAATATCCTCATTTTATAGATGAAAAAAAACAATAAAAATCTTAGGCTTTCAACAATTTGTGTATAAGATCTTACTTAACTAGTTCATGATTGAGCTGGGATTTGAACATAGGTTTTGTACTGAAAAGCCAGTGCTTTTCTCATCTAGCCATAGTCCTCCAAGACCAAAACTGGAACTTGAAGCCGTAACTTTTGTTTTCAGTAAGTGCACAAATTTCAGTTTACCTCACTGTCCTAACAGAAGCTTAAGAACATCAAAGTGGTTGCTTATTGTCTTCATTTCCCTCTCTTGTGATTCGCTTTTGTCTCCCTCTTCTTCACCCCATGCTTATGCAAGCCAATCCAGGACTCCTGGACTCTCCATTTCATGAGAATCCTTCCTTTTACATTGATGATCAGTTGGTTTCTGGGGCCAATGCTAATGTTTGTTTTTCATTGTATTGTATTTTACCATATTTCCCCAGCTTGTTCTATAGCACTTCCACTAACAGGCGATCAGGCTCCTAAGAATGTGGACCATGCTTCACGCTGACTGTACCATACTGTAACTTTCTCCAGTGGGTGTCAAAGGATAATATTCTTAGATATTCTCTATAACTGGTTATTTTTAAGAGCCTTGACCTCAAAATCTCTCTCACTGCTATAGTAGGTTGCATTGACTATAGAGCCCCGTCTTCTTTCCTCTCAACCTCTTGCCTTTTCCCTCCCGTTTTCCATGTGGATTGTTTTTTCTGTATTTCATTTTCTTTTCTATTTCCACATGTGCATTTTGCTCGATCCCCATCCATCCTCATCCTGCTTTTCATGAACCCTATATCCACCATTTTCTTTCTCCCATAGAATGAAAATATCTTGAGTCCACCTTTTTTGTTAGGTACTCACAGTTAAGACAACCAGAAACAATATCTCTAGCTACAGAGCAACTCATACATAATGATAGATGTGAGTTGTTTTTAATAAACACATCTTTTATCATGATTATTACTGTCTTCATGCTTGTCTATAATTATATGTGTTATGCTCTGGTTCACCTTCCTACTTCTTATGTTCTTGATTAACATTAGAAAAATAAAAAGTTAAGTTAATAATCATTAGTTATTGGATTGTCACCTCCTCACTCTACTTATTGACAATAATTTGGAAATAGCAAACATCTCGTCTGATTATTAGGCCATCCATTTACCATGACCTGGGGCCACTTCGAAGTGATTAATGATGTGTGAGTTTGCTGCAATATTAAAAAGATCAACCTGAACCTTAACTCAAAGCATAACAACATCTTTAGAGCCTTAGAACAATTTTGCTCATTTTTTTAAATTTCTAGATGCCTCCAATCATATAAGTAAATCTCTATTAATTCTTAACTTTGAAAAATAGGCTTAAATAATGTATATAAAATTCAGTATCTATAGTTATTGTGAAGATGTGTAAGTCTTTTGAAATTTGTTAGCAAGTGATGAGCAGCCTGGGATAAACACACACACACACACACACACACACACGCATATAATTCCAAATGAGAAAATGGAAGAATTCCTTTTGGGGACATTTTACTCATAGGTATTACAATTCTATTGGATATTGCAGAGTCCTTCTTGAGTCATCTCTTTCATTTGAATAGTAATTTACAGTCTGCAATGCATTTTTTAAAACTTACTATATCTCACTATTTCCTGCAAGGTAGCTAGGGCAAATAATGCTAGAAGTGGACTGATATTAGAGGATATTAAATGGCTTTTCAAGGTCATGTACTAATCTGGGGCTTAAACTCAGTGTTCTGATTCCTACTTCATGTTTTTTCTATTCTATCATGCTTACCTAGATATTAGATAGATATATACTACCTAAAGTGAAAATTAAGCTTTAATCCTTTAAATAGAAAAAGGTTTAAAAAATTTATTCCATTATAATCTATTTGATCTGGTATGATAAAGGAAGGGAACATTCTGATTAATTTTATTTTCTGGTTTCCAATTTCCAAAAATTCAAACCTTGAAAAGATACATTTGACATCATGAGAAAATTTAAACTTTAATCCAAAGGACACTTCAAAATCTTATAGTACTTGAAGGTTATAATTTTTCCCATTAATTTCTACTATTTAATAGTGTCAGCTAAGAGATTTCCAACTAGAACAGTACACCAAAGCACTTTTCTTTTCTATATGGCATTACTCTCTAGCTGTGTCAATAAAAATACACCACAAAGTAATAAGGTTTTTTTTTTTCCCTCAGAGCAGAAACATTTTAAATGCTTGCACATTTTGACACAAAAAGCTTTCAATTATGTGAGAGTACTTTAATTTTTCTAAGTAAGGGCTTCTTCCTCATTAAAATAATGGTTGCAGATATTTTGAAAATATACTTTACTATGCTTTCAGATGAAATATTTATTTTCAGTAATCATCACTTCCACTTTGAACACCAAGATCTTAAATAATTACACATTTTTTTCCAAATGGCCATAGGTATTGAGTGAAGAAGGTGAGAAAGAAGAAGAATATGGAAGCTAAAATGAGTCATAAAATAGAGAAGAAAAGCTAACCCCACTAAAAGTGTGTTTTGTGGTATATTAGTTTACAACCGATGCTTACTGAATTACCAGAGACTTAGTGCTTAAAACAGCACAAATTTATTATCTTATAGTACAAGTGGTCCAAAGTTTGAAATGAGTCTTATGGGGCTAAAATCAAGGTGTCATAAGAGCTGTGTTCTTGTAGAAGCTCCCGTGGAGAAACCATCCCTTGCCTTTTCTGGCTTCTAGAAATTGCCTACATTCCTTGGTGTGTGGCCACATCACCCCAACCTCTGCTTTCACTGTCACACCTCTTCTAACTCTCCTGCCTCCCATTTATGAGGACCCTTGTGATTATAATGGACCCATGGCTGATAATCCAGGATAGTGTCCCCATCACAAAGGCTATAACTTAATCACATCCACAAAGTCCCTTTTGCCGTGTAGGCTTGGGGTATTGGGACATGGACAGCTTGGGAGGTCTTTCTGCCCATCACAGTGTCCATAAAACATTATAAATTTTATTTTTATTTTTTTTAGGATTTTATTTATTTATTTGACAGAGAGAGAGAGTGCACAAGCAGGGGGAGCAGGAGAGGGAGAAGCAGACTCTCTGCTGAGCAGGGAGCCCAATGTGGGGCTGGATCCCAGGACTCTGGGATCATGACCTGAGCCAAAGGCAGATGCTTAACCGAATGAGTCCCCCAGGTGCCCCAAAACATTATAACTTTTAAATCAACATAGAGATAGTGGCATGTTTGAAAATAAATACTCTTACGTGGAATTGATTTCTTTAAATGGATATTGGAATCTGGGTAGGAAAATATGAAGTGCTAATGTTACATGTCAGTTGTTTTTTAAAATACTCTTCATATTTGATTAGTAAAGCTACCATGTGAAAGCAGTCTTCCAAAGTGGAAGTGTGTGCTTCCCCTTATAAAGTAGCATGTAAAATTTTTAGATTGTGAAGAAGTGTTTTGAACCAAATGTGTACTGTGGAATATGTTAATAAAATGAAGTTTCCAATTAAAATTGGCATTTGTGAGTCTCTTGCTCACACCTACTACAAGATCAGCTGTGACCTCATTAGTAACATAAGTGGTGAGGAAGGCCAGAGTGTAATTTTTAAACTGGTTTCCAATCTAACAGTGTCCCCATGAATGAGGAGTTAAGAAAATATTGTGCCACCAAAATGAATTGAGGTAAGGCAAACTGATTTTTGCCTCTTATTCAAGCACTATCTCATCCTATGTTTTTAAAGTTACTTTCAATAACACCTAGAAATTGGGCAACTTAAAATGACTTTTTTAAAGACTTTGAAACAAATAACTTTACTATTTAAAGACTTCAGTCAACATAGATCAATGGAACAAAATAGAGATCCCAGAAATGGACCCTCAACTCTATGGTCAACTAATCTTTGACAAAGCAGGAAAGAATGCCCAATGGAAAAAAGACAGTCTCTTCAACAAATGGTGTTGGGAAAATTGGACAGCCACATGCAGAAGAATGAAACTGGACCATTTCCTTACACCACACACAAAAATAGACTCAAAATGGATGAAAGACCTCAATGTGAGACAGGAATCCATCAAAACCCTAGAGGAGAACACAGGCAGCAACCTCTTCGACCTCAGCTGCAGCAACTTCTTCCTAGAAACATTGCCAAAGGCAAGGGAAGCAAGGGCAAAAATGAACTATTGGGACTTCAACAAGATAAAAAGCTTTTGCACAGCAAAGGAAACAGTCAACAAAACCAAAAGACAACCGACAGAATGAGAGAAGATATTTGCAAATGACATATGAGATAAAGGGCTAGTATCCAAAATCTATAAAGAATTTATCAAACTCAACACCCAAAGAACAACTAATCCAATCAAGAAATGGTCAGAAGACATGAACAGACATTTCTGCAAAGAAGACTTCCAAATGGCCAACAGACACATGAAAAAGTGTTCAACGTCGCTCGGCATCAGGGAAATACAAATCAAAACCTCAATGACATATCACCTCACACCAGTCAGAATGACTAAAATTAACAAATCAGGAAATGACAGATGTTCGTGAGGATGCAGAGAAAGGGGGACCCTCCCACACTGTTGGTGGGAATGCAAGCTGGTGCAGCCACTCTGGAAAACAGTATGGAGGGTCCTCAAAAAGTTGAAAATAGAGCTACCATACGACCCAGCAATTGCACTACTGGGTATTTACCTCAAAGATACAAATGTAGTGATCCAAAAGGGCACATGCACCCCGATGTTTATAGCAGCAATGTCCACAATAGTCAAACTATGGAAAGAGCCAAGATGTCCATCAACAGATGAGTGGATAAAGAAGATGTGGTATATGCATACAATGGAATATTATGCAGCCATCAAAAAAAAAAAGAAATCTTGCCATTTGCAACGACGTGGATGGAACTAGAGGGTATTATGCTGAGCAAAATAAGTCAATCAGAGAAAGACAAGTATCATATGATCTCACTGATATGAAGAATTTGAGAAACAAGACAGAGGATCATAGGGGAAGGGAGGGAAAAATGAAACAAGATGAAACCAGAGAGGGAGACAAACCATAAGAGACTCTTAATCTCAGGAAACAAACTGAGGGTTGCTGGAGTGAAGGGGGGTGGGAGAGATGGGGTGGCTGGGGGATGGACATTGGGGAGGGTATGTGCTATGGTGAGCGCTGTGAATTGTGTAAGACTGATGAATCGCAGACCTATACCCCTGAAACAAATAATACATTATATGTTAATAAAAAAATATTGACTGTATTAAGAAAAAAAAAAAGACTTGAGTCAAAAATAACAAGATTATTATCATCATCATCATCCTCATTTTATTATTATTTCACCCTAATTCTCAATTATGACTCTCTAGGAACTACCATATTTATCGTTTTTGATAATGCTATTCTTGACTATTTTGAATTTTGTCTTATCTTTATGTGTGTTTCCCTTTGTTCTATTAGTCACATGGTACCTGACACACAATAAGCAGTGAATAAGTAATATCATATGGCAATTAAATGAGCTAAGGCTTTCTAAGATTCCTAACACAGTGCCTGGCACTGATGTGCATTGAATAAGTAGTAGTTAATGAAGATTTATGGATGTTGAAGAATGCCCTTATTGTTGCTCTGGTAAGTCCTTCGATACACATGATTGCAGAGTCAAAGACATACCTTTTCACACGATGCAATTAAAAGTTTCCATAGAACTTTTATTGCATAAAGGCCACAGTCTTGGGCTTATAAGAAAGAGAAGAGCATGAGGAATGCTAGGTCTAGATCGAACTGGCCTAATGGAGTACTTCGGGATCTGGCAATGTAAATAGAGTGTCATGGCCTTGTCATCAAACTCTGGAGGCATAGATTTCATGGTTTCTGAGTTGGGTAATAATACAGTTGCCTGCCAACTCTTATATGCAATCTCTCAGTGTTGTGCAATCATATCTTCTTGCACAAATGCCAACTACATGGCAACTTAATTTTAATCATGTAAATTTGGACTTGAGATGTGCTTCTAGGTTTACCAGAGATTTTTCTTGGTGACAATTTATACTCTCTCATATGTTTTACCCTTGTGGGCTAAAGGCCAAATGTTCTAAGAAATGCTGCCCAAGAGCTGGTCTTACTGTTGCTCTCTCTGTATTACTGTATGTGTGTATATGTGTATTTATACATATAAACATACATATGTATATATTTTTACACACACATGTACACATAATACTTTTCAGTCCTGTCCAAATATATGCAGCACTTAAGATAGCTAAGCCAAAACCACATTAAAAGAGAATGAACGTCATCAGTGCATATGTCAAAATGTCTCCTGTAATTAATAAAAAATTCATTTAAAAAAGTTAAAAAAGATCACCTTTGTTTTATTACGCTAAGTTCTCAATATCATATTCATTTTCCTTATTTAGATTGATCACAAACTCCAAATATTTTGACTAGCCAACTTGAAGACATGCATTGCTCTTGAAACGTGTATAAAGCATTTTAATAAAAATTTCACCTGCAGACACCACCATCTACTCCCATTCTCCATAAACTCATAATTAAAGCAAAAAGTATCATTAAAGTATCATTTAGATACTAACCTAAAGAGAGAATAACCACCAAAAGGCCCCCAAACATCAGTAATACGAAAATAAAAAATCATGAAAATTCTTTTCACATCTGCCGGGAGGAAACTGAGAAGTGACGCTCCATGAATGGTCTTACTTATATCAGAAAGTTTCGTGCATGTGTTTAGATCTAAAAACACTGGTCTCTTAATTCTTCGTTCAAAATGTTTTTCACCCAGACATGTGGAAATCACCGTGAAGCGAGGAGCAGGTTTCAATCGCTTTCAGCTCCAGAGTCTAGGCTTTGCAATTCATCTTCATGGCGAGAAAGGAAAGAAAATTCTCAAGTACCTTCAGGGGTTTCATGGGTACTCTTGCTCAACTTAGTATTTCTAGTCTTCATAAAACAAGAACACTGCGGATGACATGGTGAAGGAGTCAGTTTATTCCAAAGGCTGGAGTGCTTCCTCTACCTTACCTTTTTACAAGTTTACCATTTTGGAGTCATTTGAACGACTCGTTGGCTCAGTGGTGCAATATTTTTTTAAAGTTATTTCTGACCGTAACAGACACTTTTAGACCTGCAGTGATGAGCAAGCCCCAGAGGCAAAATACAATAAAGATTTAAGGGGTTGTTCAGTGCAGCACGGTAGCTTCTTTGTGGAGGACAGGAACAGAAGTGGGCGGGTTGGGCTGGTGTGTGATGATTTCTGACAATGCTGTCGTTTGTTTAATTTTCAATTTATGCCAGCACTTTGGGACATGGAAAGTATGATCCCAAGAAAGATAAGCTTTCATCTAAGACGTGAAAGTATTTTGCTATTGTTTCCATGCTCTTGTTGTTCTTTTTAGATTTGGTAAACAAAGTGTGTTCACAGCAGATAAAATATCCAGAAACAGAACTCAAATTACCTCCATTATGCCCACACCAGCCCCTTGTGATGGGCTTTCTGTGCATGTGCAAAAGATGAGATACGCCGCATTCTATATTTCGATTATTTTCTCTGAATAAAGAAACCCCAGCTTATTCCCTTAATCCATTGTTTATTCTATATGATAAAGGAAATGTAATCTATTTCTTATCATAAAACTCTGAGTTCACTGCAATATTATCAGAGATATGTTGTCTGTCTCTGAAGACATCCATCATGGAAGTGTTTGTGTTATCCTTGTTGGTATTTCACCTTACCGGATATATAAACTGGATTATAAACAATTCGGTTTAGCTTTCATTTGAGAACCATAGAATTTTAGTGGGTCCCAGGCTCAGCCAAATATTCTTTCATGGATATGTTTAGCAGATCCCTTTCCTCGTGAAAGCAATTCATGTGAATTTTCTTATACCCTTCTTCAAGAATAATAATGTTAAAATAAATGAAGGAAGGAAGGAAAGAAATGCATTTTTATATTTTATATATAAACACATACTATTGATAATATATACATACATATACATACATATATATGTATACACATATGCACACATACCTAGCAGGTGGCATATTTATTTTTTCCTATGTATATATACACATATATATATGCCCTTTTATCACATTTATTGAGGGTCTTGTGGACTGTGGCACCCTGACAGTGACTGCCCGCATCAGACTAGAAGAATCTGCTAGCGTGACAATACACTGGGAACTACAGAAGCAGAGGTGAGGCGTGAAGGAGTCCTACAATCACACAGGAGCCTCTGCCCGCCACACTCTCTCCTCTCACTCTTCAACCTTTCTTTGTCCCCTAGCGACCCAGTCCTGTCAGCCCAGAGGAATAAAGTCTGGCCTACCTGTCTTAGAAAAAGAATGTATTTTCTTCTTGACACCTTGGTGTCCTACTAATCCTAAGGATTTCTGTCTTTTTTTTTTCTTATAATCAAGCTCCTGGAAAGACTGGTCTTCGTTTGGTGTCTCCAATTTCTCACCTCCTTTTCACCCTTAACTCTCAGTAATCTGATTTCTGATCCCGCCAACTTTTGAAACTAGTTAATTTTCACACTGTCTTCTAGTGTCACGTGTATATTAATGAGTCCCCAAGGACGTCGTGCAGATCAATCCACAGGTCAATGATCATTCCTCATCTTACTTGACCTATCAGCCGCATTGGACGAGGGTACCACTTCCTCTTTCTTAGAATACTGTCTTCAGGCTGCTTTTGGGATGTCCTACTCTCCTGGGTTTCCTCCTGCCTCAGTAGGGGTTTCCTCTCAGTCTCCTTGCCAGGTTGCTTCTCACCTTCCAGACCTCTCAACTGTCTAGTGCCCCAGACTCACTCAGTCGACTTTGTTTCTTTTGTATCTACAAAACCCTTGGCGATCTCATCCTGTAACGAGGCTTTAAATATCGTCTGAACATGGATGACTATAAATCTAGATTTCCAGTCTGAACCTCTTATCTGAGCTCCAGACTTATACACCAACATCTCCATTTGAGTGTCTAGTGCTCATCTCCACCTAACATCCCAAACCAGGTCCTTATCTTCTTCACTCCCCCACACCGTCTCAGTTACTGGTGACTCTTTTTCAAAATAATTCCGAGTCTAACCACTGCTTTCCTCTTCCCCCTCTACTATCCTTTCCAACCACTGTCATCTTTCTCCAGGATTATCACAATGGCCTCCCAGCTGATTCTTCTGCTTCCAGCCCTTGTCCCATTCAGTCTATTTTAAACACAGCAGGCAGAGTGATCCTGCTGGCATGGGAGTCCAATCATTTCCTGGTCCTGCTCAGAACTATAATAGTTTTTCACCACAGAGTAAGAGCCAGAACACCATGGCTTACGAGATCCTATACTATCTGGCCTATTCTTCACGGCCTCCCACTAACCTCTCCCTCACTCTGCTCTAGCCTCACTGCTTTCCCTTGGTCTCAAACCTGCTGGGCAGGTTCCAGGCTTGGGGCCTTTGCACTTATTATTCCTGCCTCCTGTTAACATTCTTCCGTTGACATCCACATAACTCACTCCCCTGCCTCCTTTATACAAATGTCATCTCACTGAGGCCTTTTCTGGCCAACTATTCAAAATTGCAATGCCATCCTCCCTATACCTATAAAAATCTATTTTTGATGTATTTTAATATATTCAATAGTTATCTGTCTCCCCACTTCACCCTATTCCTACTAGAATATAAACTACATGAGGGCAGGGATTTGGAGCTGTGACCTATGTCTACTGCTGTAACCCCTAGAACAATTATTTGCCTGGTATACAAATGAATAAACAAATACAGGCATGAAATCTGTATTTCTCAGATATGTAATTTCAACTAGATATTTGGTATCCAAACGTATGGGCGACTGCTGCCTCACACATAAATCCGTAGCTAAACTCATCATTTCACCCATGAGCTCAAACCCCAGTTATACCAATGACCAGTTAAGAAACTACACCAAGCCCTCAATATTTTTTTCCTAAAGAGATCAAAATATACTCAATATTTTTTTTTCCTTGCCTTGAATCTCTACTCCGCTTTTCATCCTACCTCCCTAAGTACCCATTCATAGTCTCCTTCTGCAGGTTGGTACTTGTCTTCTGAACACCTACGAAATGATGCTATTTCCTGCTCACCCTTGAAAATTTGATTTAGACTTCTCCTCAAAAACTATTTTCCTGCTAATTCCCCCTCACCCTACTACCCCACTCCCACATATCTGCACATATAACTGAGCACCCTGGGTAAGCACTAATACATTTACCATATTGTATCAAGAGTCTCTTCTCACCACTCAGATTCCCCCATAGATTATAAATTGTGCAAGGATTATAACCACATCTTTACTATCTTTATTGTCTTTGGAATCCAAGGCCCTAGCAAAGAACCATATCCATGTTAGGTGCTCAATAAATTACTGTCGAATGACGAATGAGTGAATGGATGAAGGAATAAATGAAGAAGGTAAGATTCCAAAGAATATTAGAAGCAATGGATTAATGCTTTCTTGCATACTCTGATAGCTTTTGCGTGCTTTTATTGGAGTATTTAGTAATACAGCTTACAGATGAAAGTCAAAGATTCATGATCACATAAAACATGTCTTTATTACTGAAGCTAGCTGGAAAGCAAATAGACTAAGTTAGTTTGACTTGAAGTTATCCAGTGAAATTCTTATGTCTATTTTTGCAATTTTCTGGATAAAGTGGCCTCGTGGCTTTCACAGCAAATTTATAGTGAACGTAGAAATACAATGCAGGCCAAGTTGGAGTCCTTTGTGTTTCTGCATTAAATGGAGTTTAAGGTGGTCTTGAATCCTGGTCAATGCCATAGGGTTATTTGCTTTTTATTCCCCCATTTGCTTTTTCCCCCTCTATATTTCACATGAGAAAGCTCGATATTTAATCAAATTACCTTCATGAGAAAAAAAATTACCTTCATTGGCTGTATTTTCATTTAAATGATACAGAGGTAAAAAAAGATAATAGTTCTAGAAATATTCTGCTCTTCCATAATCCACATCACCACCTGTGGAAATCGTACAGGAAACTATTAATAAATGAATCTGATGCTGTGGCAGTAAAACTTGCTCTTATTAGGTCTGTTATTCATGTTGCTTCCAAGCACTGTATTCCATTCCTTGTGAATATTATTATTAACTTTCATAATGTACGGCATCCATATCTGTATGGTTCTAAAGAATAATATAAGAATATAGATGCTATAAATCAAGTGCAAAAAGGAAAGTTAATTGGAAGTCCATTATTAAAAAAGAGGATAAAAAGAAAATTTTCCTATTATTTTATATAAATAGCATAACAATATGATTTAGGGAATGGTTGCATTTATTGACCAGGCTTATCATTATATGAAGTGTTCAGTGTGATTATACATTTTCTCCTCCATGGTAGGAGATGCATAGATTTTATTTTGACTTTGTTCTTTGGGTTTGGAGTTTTGTTTGTGCTGAATTGGTTTTACAAAAACTCTTTTAAGGAAAGAAACACATAAACTTAAGACCCTTAATGTGATGTTACCTATAGTGCTTTGAAATATCGAGATGAATTTGCCCTAAGAACCTGAAGACAACCCTTAACTTTTGTCTGTATCATGTGAAAGATGAGTTGTGTGAAAAATAAACTATTATGTGCCATTTATAGCATGATGAGAATTATTCCCAAAGATAATTTTTCTAATTTTTGAGTGGCATCAGCTGCCTAGGCAAGGCTAAGGGCATTAATTATAGAGAAGATGCTAGGGAGGAATACTTATGTACCTTTCATTGTTATAGAACCTCATATGGGAGTTAATATCAGTGCTGTCTCTAATACCACTCATCTGACACTTGGTAAATGAGTTGTCAGTAAAGGTGAAAATATATTAATAGTGCAGATCACTTGAAATGGGTGCTCTTATGTGTTTTACCAGAAAATTCTCCCTTCGGTTAACTCAATATCTTTTCTGACACATTTTTGTTGCACTAAAGTATCTTTTATAGTGTGTCAGAGTTATGAATACTGATAGACCTTCTCCTAAAGTGCCCCTCAAGTTCACTGCCATTTGCTCATTAGGTTTGCTTTTTATTGCATGTCAGAAAGTGCCTCCTTTTAAGCACCTACTAATAAATGGGAATTGATGAGAACCTTATCTCCAGAGCAGGCGGTAAATTCAAAGGTCTTAAATGAGGAAGTCTGTGAAGCATCTAAGACCAGGGCCTATGCCCGTGGATCTTGATCTGGCTTACAAGGGTTAGTTTATTTGATGTTAAGATTGAAGAGGCATGTATTCCTAAGCAGTACTTGAAGTTCGAAAATAGAAACAGTTCATTTCCCCATTGATAAAAGGACATAATAATCTATCTTTTTAAAGATGTCTCTGGAATCATTTTCAACTGCAATTTATTTATATAAGCCACACGAATTGTAACTTTGCAGGAAGTGTTAATACACTCTTTCCAATGCTAACATAAAATGCGTAAGGTGAACATGGCAGGAGTAGATGAAGATGGAAAGACAAGAAAATGGCAGTGGTTACTAACTGGCAATGGGACCAGGGGGCCAATGGGCATAATCAGTCTCTGGAAAATCTGCAGAGGAGGCTATAGCAGTGGAGGCAGGGGGATGGGACAAGACAATGACATCTTTGTCTCAAGTATGGGGCTGTCTTGGGCTGGGCATGGTCTGGAAATCCAACTCTGAGCTACCTAGCTTTGGGAAACTTCTGAAAAGCAAGAGCACCTCTAGAAAGCAGCTCTTCAGCTCATGGGGATGTTGCTGAGCTGGTCTTGAGGAGCTCCTATTAAGTGGGAAAAAAGTACAAATTAAGCTTGCTGATGATATGAAATACAGAGAAAATGTTGGCTATGTGAGTTCCAACCATGGCAGGTTATAGCTTGCTGACTCAAAGAAGAGACAGGAAATCAATAAGCCAGAAAGATATAACTGCCCCATGACAAATCACTGGTAAGAGAAGGGGAACCTAGAACCCTGAAAGTTTTTCAGAAATTCTGAATTAGTGTTTCTTAGTCCATTTATTCACCACCTTTATTGGTTTTGCCATATCTACAAAGTATTTTTAAATTAGCATTTTTATTGAAATCAATGCACTTTTTTTACTTAGCCTTGTTCTGTGTGATAATATATGTGATATACTAGTTTGATCCTTTCTAATATGTATTAAAATAAAAACATTACTGTTAAAATTAAAAATTTAGGAACCTCTGGTCTACTTTAAAACTTCTCATGTTCTGCCATTGGTACAAGTCCTGTGCTTTGGGAAGTTATATTCTAAATGAGAAAAGCCAAGTGTCTGTCATAGATTTTAGAGGGCACTTGATCATCAGGGACCAGGGGAAGGGACTTCGTATTATTTGTTTGTAATTTAGACCCTGTCAACATTCAGAAGGACTTAGAGATGGCTTAAAATTAAGACATGTATTCAGTAAGACTGTTAAGGTAAAAAAAATATATAAATACCAGAACCTTGTAGAAGAAAGAAGCAAATCTACTGTCCCTCCAGGCTAAAATAGTTACTATGTTGAATTAAATTTATCTCTGTGCTTTCTGGAAAGGTCAACATGATATCCAACTCACTCATGGGCTCTATGACCTCTGCTGACCCTTGTTATCTAAGGGAGATACTCATATGGAAAAAGAGAGTATTCTTTTTCTATGTTAAGAAACTTGGAAGTTTCCTAGAATTTCTATTGAAAATCCACATACCCTGACATCAGTTTGAAACCTGACAGATTTCACTAACAGGAAGAGTGGGAGAGCTGGATCTGTCAAGGTGAGGAGTATGTGCAGGAGTCTGGGAGGCTTGAAAAGGGTTTGCCTGACAGAGGTGAGAGTGCATCTGAGGTCTGATGTCATGAATCTGTGGGCAGCCAGGACTTCTGTGCCACCTATTCCAGTCGCCTATTGCTCTATATAACAAACCGCCTTCAAACTTAATGGAATAGAAGCGAACATTGATTAATATTTCTTTTTTTTAAAGATTTTATTTATTTATTTGAGAGAAAGAGAGAGAGAGGGCAGGAGCAGAGTGAGGGGCAGAGGGAGCCCCCAATGTGGGGATCGGCTGAGCAGGGATCCCAATGCGGGGCTCAATTAGCAGGATCAGGTCAGGATCATGACCTGAGCCAAAGGCAGACGCTTAACCGACTGAGCCACCCAGGCAACCCTGATTAATATTTCTTAAAGACTGTGAGTTGACTGGGCTCCTCTGGGCAGTTTTCACTTCAGGTCTCTCACACACTTCTAGGCTGCTGTCCCCCAGGACTGGAGTCATCTGAAACTCAACTGAACTGGATGTTCTAGATGGCGCACTATTGATACTAGCTGTCACCTAGAAGCTTAGCTGGGCTGGAGCATCTAGACATGTCTTTGTTATGTGGCTTCAGCTTCTCACAGTATAGAGACTGAGTTTTGAGAGTAAATGTCCCAACAGCAAACACTCCAAAAAGCAGGAAGCAGAAGCTGCCAGGCTACTTAAGGGTTATGCTCAGCACTGACACACCATCACTTCTTCTGTGTCCTACTGAATAGAAACAATCACAGGGGGTCACTCAGATTCACAGTTTGGGGAAACAAACTCTTAATGAGGGGATGGCAAGGCCATAATGTAGAAGAGTGTATAAAATGGGAAATACTAACATAACCATCTTTGAAAAATATAATCTACCACATCCTCCAAGAGCCTTCTGTGCTCTGGAATCGAGGCAGAAACACACACACACACACACACACACACACACAGGAGTAATCTGGGTTTGGGGATTGTACTTTAGGAATGGTGCAAACTTGTGTAGGCAGTGATTCTAAGTTGTAGTGACTTTGGCATGTAAAGAAATTCATTATGTAATATGGTGACAGGAAAGAGCCCCAGACTAATATTCAACTCCTGGCCCTCCACTTGATGAGCTATGTAGCCTCGGCATAGTAACTAGGCCTTATATCATTGCCTCTACAAAACAAGAAGTCAGGGTTGGATGATCTATGACAGCCCTCCCCATTCTTAATGATTAGGAAACTATGAACTCTATGGTCATTCACTTGTTGTGGGACATGGGGAATGATATGTTGAATGAAATGCTCATAAATTAAAAGAACACATTTGGATCAGGCTTGGCTTTCTGGGGATCAATAGTTAACATTAAATACTGTACAGAAAGTTATTGATGGCATTGATTGTTAGATTAGTCTTTTGGCTCTAGAGTCCTAGAAAAGCATTTCATAATGATCTTCTACAACATACAAACTTTTAAGTTTTGTTTTTTTTTTTTTTTTTATGTTTTTCCCTTTAATCTGAAATCTGGCAAGTAGTCTCTGGCCTACTCACAGATTTGGAAGTTGATTATCCATAATCAGAATAATCACTTCTTAATATTGATTTGTAAATCAATATCTCCATTTATTTAAAGTGTTGAAGTAAGAATAGAGTATACCCAAGTCTTTGTGAAGGGCTACATGGTATTAAATTATATAATGTGTATCTCTGACAGACTAATATATGATAACTGAGCCCAACTGCATGTAAAAGAGGACCACGCCAGTTCATACGCTCTCTGCTTTTAAGAAAAAAATGTGAACAGCACGCAGACATATATCCTGGGATCTGTGCAGGTGCTATGGGAACTTGGAGCTATAGTCAATGAGATGTGTTCTCTCTAGCATACAACCTAAGCAATGGCTGGAAAGCAAATGTGAAATGGCCAGACATCTTCAAGATAGAGGTTGTAGAGGAGCTTCGCATAGGATATAATCCTTGATAGCTCTTTGTATAATGTAAATTTAACAATAATTGCAAGTTTAAACAATAGAACCAATTTGCATTTTTTTTTTTTTTAATAAACAGCAACCAGGAAACAACCTGGACTTCTGGGGCTTCCCAAATAAAACTCCTGAATGTCGATCCATCTCACAGCAATCATGGAAAATTGTCCCCTCTCTGAAAACCACCCCTCATTTATTATAAGGAAAATGATAGAACAAACTGTGGCATATTCCAAATTCTCTACTGATATCATACAGAAATACAACTGTCCACTATCAATGGAATACTCAATGAGTGACTCTTAGACACAAGGCATTGTTCTTGAAGGCTATCAAAGGGCTTATTCATTCATGCTTCATTTTTTTGCCTGTTCAACAAATACTTTAGTACTTACTCAGTGCCAGGCTCTGTTTCCTGTGGCAGAAGTCACTGGTTTTCTAATAGCCATATGCCTCACCCCCTCACATACACACCCATCTATAGACACAGCCTGGTATTAATGTTAAAAGCACCAACTCTGGGATCAGACCACTTGGAATACAGTCCTGGTGTCACTACTGTCTAATTGTGTGACCCTATTTAAGTTATTTAATGTCTATAAATTATAGATAATAATGGTAACTACTTCATATACTTGTGATATTTAAATGTGTAACTAGTGGAACAGTGCCTAGCACAATGTAAATGCTATATTAGACTTAGCTATTATTACTACTACTAATAATAACAGTAGGGGTGCCTGACAACTCAGTCAGTAGAGCATGTGATCTTGATCTCAAAGTCATGGGTTTGAGCCCCATGTTGGAAGAGATTACTAAAAGATAATAATAATTAATAATAATAATAATAATAATAATAATAATACAACCACAACTAACAAACTCTTGATTTTGTTCTAGTATTGGTGGCTATGCTTTTCAAAGGAGAGTAAGTTCCAGCCCAAAGGTGCATATTGACTTTGGTTGAAATCGGTCAGGTAAACTCTATTCCTCTTCCCCATAGTTGTTTTAGAATTGGGCACACGGTGCCATTCTGTCCAGTGAAAGACATTATTGTTTGAGGATATAAGCTTGAAGCTGCTTTGGGATGTAGGGCACTAGTCTAAGAACAAATACCAGCATTCTGAGGATAAAGATAAAAAGGAAGGGTGCAGCCACTCTGGAAAAACAGTATGGAGGTTCCTCAAAAAGTTGAAAATAGAGCTACCATATGACCCGGCAATTGCACTACTGGGTATTTACCCCAAAGATACAAATGTAGTGATCCGAAGGGGTACGTGAACCCCAATGTTTATAGCAGCAATGTCCACAATAGCCAAACTATGGAAAGAGCCAAGATGTCCTTCAACAGATGAATGGATAAAGAAGGTGTGGTATATATATACAATGAAATATTATGCAGCCATCAAAAAAAGAAATCTTGCCATTTGCAACGACGTGGATGGAACTAGAGGGTATTATGCTAAGCGAAATAAGTCAATCAGAGAAAGACAAGTATCATATGATCTCACTGATATGAGGGATTTGAGAAACAAGACAGAGGACCATAGGAGAAGGGAGGAAAAAATGAAACAAGATGAAACCAGAGAGGGAGACAAACCATAAGAGACTCTTAATCTCAGGAAACAGACTGAGGGTTGCTGGAGTGGTGAGGGGTGGGAGGGATGGGGTGGCTGGGTGATGGACACTGGGGAGGGTATATGCTATGGTGAGAGCTGTGAATTGTGTAAGACTGATGAATCACAGACCTGTACCTCTGAAACAAATAATATATTATATGTTAAAAAAAAAAAAAAAAAAGAAGATAGTAGGAAGGGAAAAATGAAGGGCGGAAATTGGAGGGGGAGACGAACCATGAGAGACTATGGACTCTGAGAAACAAACTGAGGGTTCTAGAGGGGAGGGGTGTGGGGGGATGGGTTAGCCCAGCGATGGGTATTAAAGAGGGCACGTACTGAATGGGGCACTGGGTGTTATACGCAATGAATCATGGAACACTACATCAAAAACTAATGATGTAATGTATGGTGATTAACATAACATAATAAAATAAAAAAAAAGAATTGTCTTTCAATATCAGGGGAACGTAAATTCAAAATGTACATAAAGATAGGTTATTGCTCTTCAAATTGAGCAAATATCATTTGCTAACAAAAAAGAAGCCTCAAAATGAAAGTTTTAACTCTTTAGTGAGATCATCTTAATACATATTCTAAATTAGTTCATATCACATAAATAAAAAGTTAATTTTGTTTAAAAAGAATAAAATGACTTCCTTTGTTGTCAACTCCTGCCCAATGCCCCAAGTACTTTATTGATGAGAACCTGATATCCAGTAGTTCCATCTTGAAAAAACTACTTAGAATTACAAAGGCAAATTGCACAGAAGTAATTATCTCTTTTCAGGAAGAAAATATACATTGAATATCTAAATCATGTGTTTAGGATCCAGGCAGTACCTTGAAAACCTAAGGTACAATAAACCCATGGATACATACCATTTAAAGTTGTCCCATACCTGCTGGAACTATCAGTCTGAATAGTCAGATCACATATCTGAATTAGTGTTGGGTTATCGAGTTCCTAATCTTGGGTTCTAATTCTCTATTGCCTTCATCATTTACCTGTCTGATATGGGCATCTCCTTGTCTGTCCTCAGATCCGCTCCCCACCTTCCCTCATTCTGGCTATATCCCAGAGAATTACTTTTTCCAGTCCTACTTACCAACTTCCAGCTAGATTCAGCTAATAGAAGGCACTGGAAGGAATTTGGAGGGTGTGTAAAAGGGGACAAAAAAATCTATATATTTCTCTGTCTCTCTCTGTCTCTGTATCCTTCTCCCTTGGGTGACATGTATGATAGCAACTGGGCCTCCTCTATTATTCCAAATCAGGCCAGATATCCCTGCCTTACTGGTTCCAGCTACCATCGGGCATACGTGAAGTGGTTCCCGCTTGTGAATGTGGCCCCAGAGCTGTCCAGCTTAAGAGTGATGGTGCTTTTCCGTTCTTGCTAATATCTGAGTTACCCTACTATCATCTGTGTGGCTTCTCAGCATTTCCCTGTATTAAAATTCCTCCTACCTAAAGTAGTTACTGTACCAATCTAGATTTAATCTTGATTTCTCCCAGGGACTCTCCTTTTCCAAACATTGGTGATTATTCCATCTTTTCTGTATTCCAGAAGTGACCTACATGCCCCTGATTTCATGTATTCCCCAAACAAGGTCAACGTGGTTGAAACACAGCCTCACTCTATAATATCAGCGTGTGATTAATTGGTGGTTTCATTTGATCTATGAATAACTACGACAGACCAAGAGGGTGTCAGAACTTATATAAAAGCCATGTTATAATGAACTGCCCATGTAGTTTGCTTAACTATATATGACAGGGCTTTCATGGAGAGACTTTCGGATATAAGCAGCAGAGAAACTTATGACATAAAATTCCCCACCTAAGAAAAGCCACAGCAAAGGACATAGAGAGGGAAACATTGAAAGGCAGATGAAGGGTGACAGAGTAACGGAAATTATGTAAGAGGACAGCCTAGAAGTCAGCTTAATCTAAATCTCTGAAAAGTCATGCAGTGTTAAGGTTATCATTGGTGGAGAAATCGAGAGATTGGCAAAAGGAATTTCAACATATCCACATATAACGCCCAGTATCGCCATATCATCTTTCATTTTTACGGCCTCTCACTTAGCACACATATGCCTGTCAACGTTCAATACTTAAGGAGAACTCTGTGGGGGACCACATCTTTTATTCTTAATCCTTTGAGAAACTGCAGAGCAGAAAGACATTGCTCCCAGACTCCTGTCTTCCCGACAGTGAGGAGCTGCCGGCAGTCCAACAGAAAACGTTATCAGGTAAAGGGGATGTTTTACTTAATGGCTTTCCTGCATTTGATTCTGCATATACTGTTTTGTCTTTGAAACATACCAAGAGATGTATGTAAGCTGTCTGGCACTTAGTGCTTTTATAACAACAATTTTACGTAATGGGAGTTGCATTCTCTCAGACCTGCTATTCCTCTCTCCAGGCAGATGAGATCATCAGACACATTAGCCCAAGCCCTAGTGTCTGAACTAGACTAGGAAAAGTACTCTGAGCTGTGGATTTCCTGAAATCAAAGTGTCAACTCCCTATTATGTATCACGGTGGATGAAGCTCCTTCGATAAAGAAAAGGCTGGTTTCACTGGCTTGAGAAACAATTAAGAAGGCAAGTCATTTCATTTCCCCCCCTCACATTTGGAAGGGCTCATACTTTGGAATCTTTGGAGTCAGTGCTGGGAGATGGCTGAGGGAGGGGATCATTGAGGCAAGAGCTTGAGAGAGCATGGTGGGGACTTCTGGGTTTGTTTTCCAAACCAATTCCCTGATTTTAAAAGTGACAGTAAAAGAAATGGGGCTTAAGATGTGTTCTCAGTTTCCCATCGGAATATGTACAAAAAGTCAAAGTCTGCTGTACAATGTGGCAATTTTAGGAACTTCTTGACTATCTCTATTTCTACATTATATTCTGATACCCAATTTAAAAGCCTCTTTAGACCAGAAGGATCCTGTTTAAGGGAAAGAAAAAAAAAAAGAAAGAAAAAGAAATCCCCTTTCTGGAATACATTATTTCCTTTTGAAAACAAGTTTGTGTTTACTTATAATAAAAGCATAATGGTAAAGTTCAAACATGTTCATATCACCTCTTTGTGTTTTGGTAATCATCAGGAAAGAAGACACAAAACAACCCATTATAATTACACACACACACAGCTTTTTTTAGACATTTCTGATGCAGAATAGTTTGAAGATGTATGTCCTGGCAGGGTCTAGAAGTCAAAAAGGAATTGTTCCTATGCGGAATATCAGTGATAATTTACCAGGGATAATGGAACCTTTTTTTAAATCTACATATAGAATATAAGTAATTATGGCATAGATCTTGAGAAGAAGCATAAAACTATTTTATGCTTAGAGATCTGGGTTCAGATTCTATACTTCTACTTACTAGCTATGCAACTTTGAATAAGATGTTTCATCTCTCTGAGTTTATCTTCCATGGAGGTCATTCCTGCCTCACAAGCTTGTTTGAGTAATTAAGTGAGATCATGTAAGGAATGTGCTAGCTCATAGCCAATGCTCACTTACAATCCTCCTCTACCCATCCTTTCCCTCCTACTTTCCTATTTCAATATAGAAATCTGGCATCTGGGTGTCTCAGTCGGTTGAGCGTCTGACTCTTGATCTCAGCTCTGGTCTTGATATCAGGGTCATGAGTTCAGGCCCCACGTTGGGAGTGGAACCTACTTTAAAAAAAAAAAAAAGAAAGAAAGAAAGAAAAGAGAGAAAATCTAAATGCTATGGTTCGAACCATGTTCCCTAAGATTTCTTTTCTAACCACGTACTTACAAAAAGCAAAATCAAGGCTATCACTGGCTTATAAATCAAGAATTTGGTACTTGTTCCTTCTCGTGCCCCAGCCATCCAGTTATCTCCCTACATAAAGCTTCTCCAATACCCTGAATGCCTATGACTATTAGTTCTATCCCCATACCTAAAACTTCCATTAACAAAAGTATTACAAAGAACAGTGCTAACTTTAATGTTCAACCAAGACAGTAGCAAAAGGCCAGAAATCCCTTTGTTTTCCATCATGCCTTAGAGTATCCTAAAATGTCATCATATAGCTAGTTTCCTACTCATCTAATAATAAGGCTCACTTTGCACCTGTATGTGTATATACAGTTGAGTTTGTCTTTAGATCTAATCCTGCCTGATTTTGTTCTGATAAGCAGAAACCAGATGAATAAATGATGTACGGGGCTGACCATAGATGTGTGGATGGCTGTGCACATTGGAGCACTGGGGTGCAGGTTGCTTACACGTAAAGGAAGAAGCTCACCTGAAATAGCGTAAAAATAGATTGGTCAAAAATATTAGAATCGCAAGACTTCAGACAAAGTAGTTCTTATTTATTTACCAGCCAGAATGGTAGGTATTTCTTGGTTACTTCTTAAGCAAGTAAGGAAATGAGCAGAAAGATGAAGATGAAGGGTCTTCTGGAATCTTCCTATATTTTTCCGGTCTCACTAACATACCTAAGTTAGTCCTCTCATCCATAGATTAGACATCCTTTTACAGAATTTGCAGCTATCCTGAGGTATATCTGAAAATTATAGGAGTTGACGTTGAGGCTTTAAACGTTGACTAATGCCCTTTGTTTTTGTTATTGCTTTTGCTATTCTAAGTTTCAAAGATGAAATTGAAAGACACATCTCTAGAGCTTTTGATCTTAGAATTCGAAGGGAATATTAGAAAATTGCCTTACCATTCCTGGGGAATAGTAATAACTGATGTAGGCACCATGAATAGAACCATTTATTAATGGAATATTGCAGATATGAAGAAATTTTTACTCTTCTAAGACATTTTATCCTGAAATGATATCTTCATGACAACAATATTATTAAAACACAAAAAGGTTTTGATTTTGTTTTGCTGATATATGCATGTATGTATATACCCTGGGGGGAGTGGGCAGGTGATATATACAATGGGAGTCTATTGATCAATTGCTGTATCTGGTGCCAAAAGACCAGTATACATGATCCTTCTTAGGTACTCCCCACACCCCAACTTAACTAGACATTGGTAGGCATAGCGCAAGATAATCAAAGGGTATCCATTGGTCTGCCACAATGATGTGTTTAGAATTCATCTCTCTATATCATGTTTAACAGACCAAATGAAGACCAAAATGAAAAAGTTCTACTGCTATTTAAAAAAAAATCAATTAAATGAAAAAAAGTTATTAATAACAATATTGTCCTAACCTCTAGTACAGGAGAATTTGAGTCAGGGCAGCCATAGGAATTTCAATAGAGCAGGGCTGAGCCTACCAACTACACACACGGCTCACCAGACAACCTGCTGTTTGCTGATCCCGTGAAGAACACACAAGTGATACAACTGGTAGACAGATCAGAATCAAAGGCAGAGCCCTGAAATTCAGATTCTGTTAGAGAGGAGTGTTTCCGGGCGCCTGGGTGGCTCGGTTAAGCGACTGCCTTCGGCTCAGGTCATGATCCTGGAGTCCCTGGATTGAGTCCCGCATCGGGCTCCCTGCTCGGCAGGGAGTCTGCTTCTCCCTCTGACCCTCCCACCCTCTCATGTGCTTTGTCTCTCTCTCATTCTCTCTCTCTCAAATAAATAAAATCTTTAAAAAAAGAGAGAGAGAGAGAGAGAAGAGTGTTTCCTGAAGCATATATCAGGTCTATACATTTTACAAGGCAAAATTTGCAATTTTCCAGCACACTCCGATGTAAGACCAAGAGACAATGAAGCTATTCATTACTTTGGGCATGAATCCACCTGTTTCTAGAAGAACCTTAAATTGTCATTGATTTCAAAACATGTTCAGTTTAAAAACCCAATGCATTCTTTTCGTACTTTTGTATTCTCTTCTAAACTCAATCACAAAGTGAATCTTTAGCAAAAATGGTTCAGGGTTAGCAAAATACCAAATAGGATTTGCCAAAAGTTATTTTATCTTACATTTTTTTTAAAGGTCTTATTTTATTTTTTTATTTATTTGACAGAGAGAGAGACAGCTAGAGAGGGAACACAAGCAGGGGGAGTGGGAGAGGGAGAAGCAGGCTTCCCGCCGAGCAGGGAGCCTGATGTGGGGCTCAATCCCAGGACCCTGGCATCATGACCCGAGCCGAAGGCAGACACTTAACGACTGAGCCACCCAGGTGCCCCTTTCTCTTACATTTTAAGCCCCTGCCCATTCTGGGGAAAACACAACCCACATGTCTCTAATTCATTCACAGTTAATAAAATGAAATATTTTATCAGTGGTCTCCTGTCCGAAAGGACTTTTGAAAAACTTGAATAGTTTTCTTTTCTCTCTTTTTTTTCTATGTCTATACTCATCTGACTCTAAATGATTTCTTTTCTAACTAGTAATGCTTCAATAGTAAGAGATTCCCTTCACTTTGAACCTGGAAAAATGTGTACCCTTGTTTCTCACTTTTTATCAACAAGTATTTATGACCTGATCATTTGAATGTAATTTTAAGATACTTAACAAAATCTGGGGGCACCTGGGTGGCACAGTCGGTTAAGCATCTAAGTCTTAGTTTTGGCTCAGGTTATGATCTTAGGGTTCTGGGATCGAGCCTCACGATGGGATCTGTGCTCAGGGTGGAGTCTGCTTGGGATTCTCTCTCTCCCTCTCCCTCTGCCCCCCCACTCATGCTGTCTCTCTCTCTCTTTCTCTCAAATAAATAAATAAAAATCTTTAAAAAATAAAATAAAATACTTAACAAAATCTTGCTGAATTATGTTTTTTGAACGTTAAGCAGGAAAAACAAAAGAAGTCTGAACATGGTAAAGCACTTCCCAGTTCAGTGGTTTGTGTCAGAATAAAGATTAAATAATCACCACCTTGTTCTTCTAGTATTTGACTCTACCTCAGATAATTTACTATGGATTAACGCAGTGTCTTTTTCTGTAAGCAGCATCCTAACTATGATCACTTTCTCAGTATTAAATATTAATATATATGATTTAATATGGAAGAGTTGGCTTTTCCTGACCACCCCTCTCACTCCATTCATATACAGCCAATCTCTATTACCCATATCTGATTTTCTTTTCAAAATAGTGTAACACATCTGCTGCAATCCTGGGGTTGGAAAAAGATGTAAATTCTGATGAAAGTCGGTGATGTTGATGACAGTCTGCAGCCTGATACCCTTGAAAATACTGTGCGAGATGCAGAGGCACTTTCGTGAAACGCTAACCCACGAGAGCATCATATGGGAAGAACGTCCATGGAGCTATAGAGTTGAGATGCTAAACTGTGACAGTGGGACCGTCCCCCCAGAGAGGGTATTTACACAGAATCTACCCAGAGAGTAGATTCCCTAACCTCAATCCTGTGTCAAAGGGACTGACCCATGTCAGAAAAATTGTCTCTCTAAACTGAATTTCTCACATTGTTCTTAAACTATTTTATTTCACCAAGCCCTCTGTGAACATTCAGTCAGCTGGATTCCAAGCTCTCCTATGGTAATATGTTGCATTCTCGAAACTGTTAAAAACCATTAGACCTTAGGAAGGGTATGTAGAAATGAGTCACTGGGAACCACTTCATAAAGGAATCAAGCGGAGAGCAGAGCAAAACATAGCTTATTGAGTAATTGCATGAATGCCAGAGCCAAGTGGCATGGGTTTAAAACCTTACTCTGCCCTTTACTACGCATTCTCTTTGGGTAAGCTACTTCACCTCTCTGTGCCTCAAAAGAGAGATTATAAACAGTACTTATTTGATATAGCTGTTGTAGAATTTAATAAATTAATTCCTATAAAGCAAGTATATCTCCCTCACAAATAGCTCATCCATTTCACCCTCTCTATCTATATTGCCCACCCCCTGCTTCTTCGAAACCAAGCTACACATCTACCTCCTCCAGGAAGAGCTCCAAGATTAATCCAATTTAACTCCAAACTCTTTAGTCAATCTTGGGACTCCAATTAAATTATTTTAATGGGAATTTATTGTTTTGAAATTATATCATCACTTTGTATGTCTGATTTCTGTCTCTCCAGTCAGAAAGCAAGCTCATGAGAGTAGAAATGTTTTGTTTGTATTTTATTTCTTGTTCCATCCTATCTTTTTATCTCTACTATCCACATACACATACTACAATATTCAAAATAATTTCTTTAGTTCATTCATTTCTCTAACTAAGAAAGGTATGTCACTAAAAGAGTTTTTTTTACTTAAAAATATGTACTTGTGGTAAATACCCATAAATTAATTTAGTAAATAAAATGTATTATCTTAACCATTGTTAAGTGTACAGTTCAGTTGTGTTAAACATATTTACCCTGTTGTGCAACCAATCTCCAGAACTTTTTTACCTTGTAAAACTGAAACTCTATACCCATTAAACAACCCCCTATCTCTCTCTCCCCCCAGTTCCTGGTCACCACCTTTCCACTTTCTGTTTCTATAAATTTGGCTATTCTAGATACCTTATGTAAGTAGAATGATACAATATTTGTCGTTTGTGACTGGGTTATTTCACTTAGTAAATGTCTTCAAGTTTCATCCATGTAGTAGCATGTCAGAAAATCCTTCCTTCTTAAGGCTGAATAACATTTCCTTGTGGGTCTATCCCACATTTTGTTTATCCATTCATCCATTGATGTTTTTTGGGTTGCTTCCACAATTTGGCTCTTGTAAATTATACTGCTAAGAATCTGGGGGTGCACATATCTCTTTGAGAACCTGGTTCCAATTATTTCGGAAACATACCCAGAAGTAAAATTGCTATAAAATTTTTTGATGTCTACTAAATGCAGGTGTTTTCACTGTAGTCGAAGAGATAATAGATACTTTATTTATTAATTCTATAACTAGTTATTGAATGCCAGACCTTTTGCTAGGTCCTGGGGAGTAAAGATTACCAAGATGCTGTCCATACCCTTAGGAAGCTCATTCACATTATTTCAACTTCATTTGGTATTGACAATAATGAAATGTGTGTACACGTCCTAAGAGGGGAGGAGAGACTTCATACAGGATGTTGTCTCAGCAGGTTCTCAGGTCATAGGTAGAAATCTGCTAGGTGAAGAATAAAGAAAAGACATTCTAGGGAGAAATTAAAAAACGGGTACAAAGACACAAGCTATAGAACAGCATAGCATGTTGAAGGACTCATGAGGTTGGTTTGGCTGGACATAGGCCATGAGAAAGGGACAAGGGACTGAAGGACTATGTTGAGGCTACATTTAGGTCCCATTGTGAAGACGCTGGATGACAATATACGAGTTCAAAATTTAACTTCCAGGCAAAGGATCTCCAAGAGAGTTCTGTTAGGAAAGAACTGTGATTTGAATTGCTTCTGGGAAGATCAAGAGTAGTAGGGAAGATTGTTCCTGAGATAGTAGATAAGAAGCTAGTGAAAAAGTGCAGGTAAGAGACAATGAAGGCCATTTTTTTGTTTGGTTATCTTTGGTAAAAGTGACTTCTGAAAAAGGTTTGGAGGCAGAAACCCAAAGAAACCAAACCCTTGCTTTTCACTTATTACCTGTCATTGAACCTCCCTGAGCCTTAGGATCCTATCTATAAAATATGAACAATAATGCCCAGAGAATTTTGAGGATTGAGCAAAGTGATGCATATGAATGTGCTTTGTAAACTGCCAACATTCTGTGCAAATGTAAAGTAATATCAATATTATCATTATATACTCATCAACCCGATAATTTATTCAAAACAGTGCATTATTTTAAATGTATTTTCCAACTAACAAGGTATCCTATTTTCACTAATAATACAAGGTTGAATAAATCAAACCTCATTAAAAAGAAGTCAATTTTTTTCCAGTCTCCTGCATTTAAAATGAATAATGTAAAATAGTGTGGTAGAAAAGAAAATGAAGCTGACTAATCACTTCTGATCTACGTGGATTCATTTTTGCCCATGTTTTCTCCAAGTTACATGACCCTTACTATCAGTGAAGACTGCAAGTTTTGGATGTGCATATAACCCAAAAAAGTTTGTCTTGTATAACCTCTCAGTTTTCTCAGCCACACACACACACACAAAGTTGGAAATATGGAACATTTGTCAAGATGATTTGATATTGTGCAGATGGGCATTATATAAATGCAGATACTGTTGGGATATTTAAAGTACTGTGGATGCAAAGGAGGACATTTTAGTTTCGAACTGACATGGACTCTAGACACAATGACGATAATAGGAGTTAGCAAGACTGTCCATTTATTCCATGCATTAGCAGCCCTGAGTTGTACGTTTCCCAGGTGCACCGTGAGAGGGAGGCATGGCAGCCCTTGAAGGTTTTTTCCCCCCTGAGAAGAGACAGAAAGAAAATAGCAATTATTTTTTGAATCTAGAATAAATTTGCTAAGAATTTGACTTGGAAAAGTAGAAAATGGGATTGTGACGACTCTTCCTCTCATGCATGAGGAGTCAGGAGGATAATCGTTAGAATGATTTGGAGGCAAATTTTTAGCTAAACAAAAGGGTTACAAGTCAGTCAGAAAGTAAGTAATAGGTTGTTTGCATCATTGGGTCATGTGTCAATCTTTTTGGCACATATAGTTTGAGCAAGACGGTAATCCTTGATATACAGGATAAATTGCTTAGCGTTTCAAATATGCCTTCAATTTGGGGGAGTAAGTGGTAATGAAGTTCAAAAGGTGGCATGTTGTACCTCATATTCAGGTATGGCTGCAAGCATGTGCGTAAGGGTCTACCATGAGAATCCTGGAGAGATTTCTTTTACTGGCTCTATGTCTGGTTTAGTAGAGCTTCCATCTCGTATGGCATCTACTCCAAAAACAAAAACTATCTTTCTGCCTCAATTTCCTTTGCCATAACAGTATCATTTTTTTCTTTCAGACATTGTAAGTTGATTGTCATTTTTTTAACCTCTAAATAATAGTTGGCATTTTATTTATAATGTATACCCCTACTATTTCCAGAATGGATCTGAGTCAGCATTATGGGAACATTTTGCTGCCTATCTCAGTAAATATTGGCACATTTCTTTTTTTTTTTTTTTAAGAGAAAAGATTTATTTTTTCTTTTTTTTATTATGTTATGTTAGTCACCATACAGTACATCATTAGTTTTTTTATTTTTTTATTTTTTATTGTTATGTTAATCACCATACATTACATCATTAGTTTTTGATGTAGTGTTCCATGATTCATTGTTTGCGTATAACACCCAGTGCTCCATGCAATACGTGAAATATTGGCACATTTCTGATTGTTTTCTCTCTCAGTATCTTTACCTATGTATAAGGATATAGTTCTATCCTTTCTCCTGTCCTCCACCCCCTTTGCTCATGTCCAATCGGTTCCTACAGTTAGAGGAAACTAACAACTGCGATTGCTACCCAAGGACACCATCGGGGTTGAATAATTCCTAGTAGAATGATTCAGATAGCTTTTCCAAAGTTCCAAATTAACAATCAAATGGGACTATTACCAGTCTGAAGATGTAGGCTAGTCAAGCTCCAGCAAAACCTGGAGCTGAGGCACAGGCAGCAAGAACAGGAGCAATGAGTAAGAAACTGTGTGTCATAGCTGCTGCAAGTCAGCAAGGGTTCAACAGCTGGATCCCGAGACGCACCAAAATGAATAAATGAATAACAAATGATAAGTTACCTCAGACACCTACAAGTCCCTTAGCAGAAAAAACAAATGGAAAAAACAATGTCCTTTCTTTAAGCCATGCCACACTCCTGACAGTTTCAAATTCCTTAATTGGTTTCTTTATTATTTTCCATAGCAGATAAAAGCACCTAGCCGATATGCAAAAAAAGAGAAAGAACTTCGAGGATGTGTTTTGCTTTGCATTAAAGAGTCCCTATATTCATCACAACAATATTCCCCTAGAAGCTCCTATTTCTTAAATAGGAAATGAGAAGAGCAAGATGGTGGTGCCACCATTAGAGGAAGAGGCCCAGCAGGTCCTCTAGGGAGGAGGCTGCCCCCCAAGCAGGCCTGTGAGTATTTGCTTTTGTCATTTGGGACTGCCCAGCCATCAACCCCACTTAAGCCTCCCTTTGTGGGGGGGCTTCCCTTGAGTGCAGTTGTGTTGGGAGCTGCCCCACATTCTTCATGAGCTAAGGGGTGAGGGCCAACTCCTCCCTCCCTTGGGAAGCACCTGATTCAGCCTCAGCTGCTTAGATACCCACCCTTTCTTGGGAGGTGAATTTGAAGGGGTACCATGAAGCACACCAGGCTGTTTCTGCTGCGGATTCTTTACTTCAGTCCTCCAGAATTTCTCTATTCTTGCTGCTTTTCTGCCTGATCCTCCAGATCTCCACTGATTTGGTATGCCTGGAGCTCTCTAAATAATCGGGAAATTCCCTTTGGGCTCAAAATAGACAGAGTCACTTTTGATACTTGCAGCCATGAACCTGGGCTGATACTGTTATAGTTAACAGATGCGACTCTTGCTTGTAGTGATATTTGGCTACTCAAGTTCCTTGCTCTACATGCGGTGTGAACTTAATTCAGGAGATTTCCCTCTGGCCCTGGGTGAGTGCCCTACTTACTACGCTAAGATCCATTGGATCTGACACTCAGGAAACAAGCACTGGGGGTCACAGGTAGAGCACCAGGACATAGCACAGCGGGAAATGCTAAAATGAAAGGCAGACTCCACTGTTCACCTAATGGCTAGGATGACCTACTGTTCTCCTCTCGATTAGGATGGGATAGACACGTAGATGACTTTCAAACTTTAGGAATACATAAGAATTACTTTGGAAGCTTACTTTAAAAATGCAGTGTCCCAATCATCCTTTCAGAGATACTCATGTAAGTGGTATGATTTGCAAAGAATCTTCCTTTCTCACTCCCCAAGTTCCCTAAAATTTCTATTAGACTTTTTTTGGTAGGGGAGAAAGGGAAATAGATATTGTCTATAAAAGGACTCTATTACATAAGAAATGTAAAAATGGGGGTGCCTCAGTGGCTCAGTTGATTAAGTGTCTGCCTTTGGCTCAGGTCATGATCTCAGGGTTCTGGGATCAGCCCCACATCGGTCTCCCTACTCAGTGGGAAGCCTGCTTCTCCCTCACTCTCCCTCTGCCTCTCCCCCTGCTTGTGTGCTCTCTCTCTCTGTCAAATAAATAAATAAAATCTTTAAAAAAAAGAAATGTAACAAATCAACATATGGTAGTATTATATCCAAAGTATACTTAGCCTGCTAGGATTCAATTATGTAGACTCAGAAAAAGGAAATAAAATAGAAGAGGATATGTGCCTTTGGTCAGCCTCAGTATCACTGTGCCTCTTTAAGTGACCACCTGACCAAGTTGCAGGTGACTCTAGTGTCTGAAGATATATACCTTTCTAGAAACGTGGCCCCAAAACATGATCAATTTACTTTAACAGGTGTTCAATCAAATGAGCAATAATCTATTCCAAGCTGGCAGAAAAAATGTCCACATTAGATTTATTAAGAGATTTTTTTAAGAATCTTCCAGGGTAATTTTGCTAATAGTGATTCTCAGCTACATGCTAACCTCAGAACTCGATCTCCTAGTAAGATGACTCTGCTCTTACAAAATTCAGTCTTGGGAGAGGCGATGCAGTGTAAAGTAGGGGTGGGTTAAATGTCTTCACTTATAGCCAGATTGATTGAGTTCAAATTCTCCCTCTGGCATTTATTAACTGTGCCACTTTGGGCAAGTTGCCTACCCCTCCATTCTCAGCTTCCTCATCTGTGAAATAACAGTCTCTCCTTCATAAGGAGGGACTCTGGGTTACACAGTGTCAAAACCACATGCAAATCTTGTTGCAAAGAAGGATAGAATCCTTTCCCCACTTTCCTCCGTTTCCCAGAGTCCTGCAATATTTAGTGTGTTTGACTAATGCTGCCGCATCGAAATTCAAGCAAAGTGAAAGCAAGACAAATGCTGGAAAAACATCTGCCTTGCTTACACTTTGGCAACCACTGTGTCTGTAAGCAGGGCCACAGTCACAAGATTCCTCACGTGGGCTGAAAAATACAGCAAGTCTTTTAGTTACCAAATTATCATAGCAGGAACCGTGACTTGGATTAAAACTAGACACCTTCCTTGACCACCAGCCTAGGTTGGGACCCCCATCATCTGCTCTCAAGGCATCCTGTAATTCCCCGTGGTGATACTCATCACAGTGTTGTTTAAATAAGTAGTGTCTCTCACCCCCTTGTTCCTCCTATCCTTCAGCCCCAATGCCCTAGATTGTAAACTTCATGAGGACTTTTCCAGTCCTATATCATCGATGCTGAACACGGTGCTTTGAGCAATGCAGGCACTCAATAAATATTTACTGAATGAATGAATGTGTGAATGACAATCCTCCACATGTATAGATTTTAGATATTTTCTATTTTTAAAGTGGAGGCTATGAGTAAGGAATGGGACCAATATTCATTTCTATATTGTCAGTTTTAAAGTCAGCCATATGCTTCACCATACTAAGTGTTCACTCAATTCATCTGAATTCAACAAACACTTCTTGAGCACTACCATGTGCTACAGTGATCAGGATACAGAGATGCTCTCAACGAGTTCATCCTCCTCCACATCCTCTTCTTCTATCACACACACAGGAGGGGGAACTTCATATTATTCGTTCATAAAACAAGCATTTGTTGAGCAATTGCTGTGTGTTATAAATATCTCTAGCTTCATATTTCTTCCTTGTGCCTGCTTTTAACAGTATAGATGGGGACATGTATTCTCTTGCCTGTGAACAACTAGTCATTGGCTGCATGCGTGTAAATGGTCCTGCTGGGTGTGTCACCTGGGTCTGGGGCAATGATATGTTGCGTACAGACCAGACAGCATGGCAATTAAAAACCTCAAAATCTCTTGTATTTCTTACTCTCCTGAGCTCTTTGCAAGTTTAATGGCTCTCTAGGGCAGCTCTCTTCCACTGTCAGTGATCTGGTCATTTCCACCTTGTGGCTCTACTGTCTCAACATTTCGCTTACAGGGTATGTCAGGGGGACAGAGAATATGACAAACTCACAGTGCTCTTCCCATCTTTGACCCACGCAGACATCATATATACCGCCCATTGGTCTGAAGGAGTCACATGTCCCTACCTATGTAATGGATCCGGAAAGGAGAGAATTGGATATGGTTAAGCACTGGAAGTTTTCACCACATCGTTATATTTTATTCTAATCAGAAGCAATCCCAATCAGTGGAGTACACCGTGAGGTAATTGCAGACCACTAAAGCTCGACTACATAGCAAAGAGTATCTTCCATTTTCCTATTTTACAGTAATGGAGACTGAGGCTCAAAGATCACCCAAGATTTCAGAACTAGTTAGAGGCAACACGGGAGCTAAAAACTAGGTGTCCAGAATCCCTATCCAGCATTGTCTTCCCGCTGCATAATGTTCTGCTCACAACACTGTCCACATGGCACTCTATCATCAGTCCTCCCCATCCGTAGAAGGCAGAATCTGATAAAAACAGAGTCTTTATGGTTCAACCAGAGCTCCAGGTGTCTCATGTCAGTTGATTAGATGCAGCAGAGCCTTCTGTCTCATTTCAGTAGAAATGCCAGTTCCTTAGACTTTCCACTTTCAATGCACTATGTTATTTTCAAGGAGAAATTCAGTAGCAGGAACTGAATTTGTTGAGCCCTGAGGCCTGGATTTTAAATTTTATTAAGTATGTATGTTGCCCTCCCACATCAAGCACAGACAGTTAACTTCTGGTTTGGAAAATTCGCTGGCATTTATTGGGCATATATGAACTGGATTGTATCCTGTAGCATAGTGAGCTTGATTTATAGGTAATTCTTCTCTATTTATAATTTTCAGTGGTGTTGAAAATAGATTTAAATTTGGCAGTTTAATTTCCCCTAATAGCTGAAGACACATTTGGCAGAGGGGAAGCTTTTAAAGAGAATATATTTAGAATTACCTGATTTAGGGTTCAGTTCATAGGAAACCAAAATATACAGAGTTGTCTGTCTCTCGTCTTTCCACATAGCCTCTTCTTTCCGTATATCTATAACAAATATGCTTCTCTACTCAAGGGCCCTTGCATGCGGACATCAGAGGTGACAAAGAAGGTGATGGTGGCCAACATCTTCTTGACGGGAGAAAGGAACTCATGACCCCTTTGACTTGACATCGACCAAACCCCAAAGTTCCCTGTAATGCATGTGTGCACTCTGATGTGCTTATGAAACCCCGTTAGGGACCCAGCAGCCAGAAACACATCTTCAGACTATTTCAAGTCCCAGTCAACAGGCACTTCTGGACATTTCCTAGGAAACTTACTTCCGTCCTCAGGAGCGACTCTAGCACGGCCTTTCCCACCCTGCCCAGCAGCCTGGATGGTTCTGACACCACTCCATTTTCTGTAAGTCACTCCCATATTAGCAAAAAAAAGGGGAAAAAAATATGTTTAAAATAGAAGTAGGTCTCAGTTTCTTCCTCCTTTTCAAATTCTACTCCTTCTTAGCCCAATGCCCTCCAGCTGTGCAGGGAGATCAGTGACTTTTTTGGATTCAATGCCAATATCAGTCTGAAAATTGGCTGGCAGTCAGTGCCAAGAGACCAGGCAATTGACTAGTGTTCTTTGATGAATGTACACTTTCCCCTGCCTTCTCTGTAACCAATTAGCTTCTTGAGTTGGACTGGCTCTCCCCAGTCCAAGCCAATGCCCAAAATGCACATTCTAGCGTGTGACTCAATATGCTCTTGCTTAGCAATAGGACAGCTAATGATAGACTTTTATCACAATGTTACGTGAATTAACTGGGAGTAGAGCAGGTAAGGTTTGTCAGCATAACTAGATCACTTTGAAAAGAATCTCTCTTCAGGTAGCCCCACAGGAGCACAGCATCTGTCTGTGAGACATCATATTTATCCTTGATACCAACCTACCAGAGACCTTGGTCAAGTCATTGAACTTCCTAGGTTCTAACGCTCTGAGCTATAGATTGGAGATCCTAATGTACTTGTTTTTCTTTCTCACATGACATGGCGAGATGTAGTTATAAAATGCTTTGAACAATTATAAAATAAGGTATTATAATCACAAGCTCATTTGTGGCTTGTGGGGGTATTAAACGGTACAACCAGTGGAAACTAGTGTGGAGTATTAGTGCATTTGTTAGTATTGTACCTGGCTAGCTGTGACAGAAAACTTAAGACAATAGAAGGTTACACAAGAAAGAAATTCAGATTTTTCCAACAAAGTCTTAAGGAATAAAGTTTGTTGCTAGTGAAATGGCTCCAGAAGGGTACCCACAGGCTCCTTCTGGTTCTGACATTCCTGCAGTGGGGCCCCTGTGCTCATAGTCCAGAATGACTCCTCACCTCTAGTCATCACATCTATACTCCTTATGCCAGCAGAGAGGAAAGGAACAAAGCAAAAGGAAGGGCAAAGGATATAACGCCAGCTGTCTTTTAAGGTAATATACTGAAAGCTACCATACGACATTTCCACTTACATACTGTTGGCCCAATTTTAGTTAAATTGACATATTTAGCAAGGGAGGGTGGGAAATGTCTCTTTCAGATGTCCATGTGTCCAACTGAAAATCAAGGAAGAATGAGGACTGGGGTTGGACACTCGAAGTTTCTGCTTCACCTGATAAAATCGAACATGCACATACCTTATGGCCCAGCAAGTCCATACTCAGGTATATGCCTTAGAGAAACTCTTTCAGATGGCTAGACAGAAAAATGTATAGGGATTTTCACTGTGGCACTCTTTCAAATAGTTAAACTGCCTATCAGAATGAGAATGAATACGTAAACTGTGGTTTATTCTTAATATGAAACTATATACATCAACATACATGATTTAAAATCATTAATCTTATTTACTTAAATTACCTAGAATATAGCTCAAACAACTTTGAGGGGAAAACAGCAAGTTAAAAACAAAAATATATATGAAGTATGACACAACTTATGCAAATCTTAAAAATACACGGAGCAAATACCTTTGAAAGTTAGCAATGAAGGAAGTAGTGTAAGATAAAGGAAGGTAGAAAACATCAAAATGATGCCATGATGCCATTGAGGAATTGAGAAGACATACATTTTATGTCATGATTTTCCCAACATTTGCCTCCATTTTCCTAAAATGGATTCTGATTCTTGGTTCAAGATATATCATTGAAATCACCACCAAGGATTTATTCTCTACCTTCATAAAACTTAAATATTTTTAAATTTTTACTTTACTCCCAGAGGAGAATAGCATTCTAGTTCAACCTGGGACATACCTACACACCTTGTAGGCAAGGTTTTTGTCCTAATCACTAGTGTATTCTCAGGGGACACATAGTTCAATGAATCTTGGTAAAATGATTGAATAAATGAATGAATCTCAGTCAATTATTATTTGTCAATATGTTTCAGTGCTAGTTCCCTACATCCATATTTTCTAGAAAGATCTTTCCTTCATTGCTTGCCAATTATCAGAGCAGATACTTCTTACCTGAACCTACTTCATGATGGCTGTGTCATTCCCTAGTATGCTCAACTACATGAATGAGGGTGGGATCTCCAGTTCTTTCAGACTGATTTTTTTTGACAGCTATTCAATGGCATCCTGTCAAAAAGAGTCAAGATATAGCCCAGAGAGTGGTCATAGAAAAGATACATGAAGAAATACTATGTATTGTTTATGGGTAAAAGTATATTTATAGAAAATGGTTAAAATATGTCTGGAAATGGTACCAACTTAAGAGTAACTACCTCAGGAGAGAAGAGCAGGGGAAAGGGATGGGAGGTTAGGTTTTAACTGTATTTTGTAATACCTTAAAAAAAAAAAAAAAGGAAAGCAATGAAGCAAAATGGCAGATGGTTAACTTCCAATAAATCTGGGCTGTGAGTATTTTGATACCCATTTTGTTAGTTTCATCATGTTTGAAACATTTTATGTTTCTGAACAAAATATTTAGTTGCAGAATATTAGGCAAAATATGGTGCAGTCTTGGGGTGACTGTGTGGTTCAGTTGGTTAAGCATCTACCTTAGGCTTGGGTCATGATTCAGGGTCCTGGGATGGAGCCCCAAGTTGGGCTCCCTGCTCAGCGGGGAGTCTGCTTCCCCCTCTCCTTCTGCTGCTCCCCCTGCTCATGCTCTCTCTCTCTCAAATAAATAAATTAAATCAAATCTTTTAAAAAAATATGGTGTGGTCTTATTGGTGGTAGTTGTTATTTCTTACTGTTTTACTTCGGCAGATGTAAGGTAGGTGCCAGATGAATATATAGAATGGACAGTGAAGATCCACCCAGATGACTGGTACACATATGCTGAATTCAAAAAAGTCATCTGGAAGGAATTTGGGATAGCTTTCATCTTCTGGAACTTTCCCTGAACAGAAGGAAACAAGCATCAGTAGGATCCAGTGCCTCCATTGCTCCAACCTCATTTTCTGCCATTTACTACTTCATTCTTTATGCCTGGTGACACGGATTATCTTTTTGAAGCTCCAGTCATTCCAAATATATTTTCACATGGGGATTTTAAACTTCCTGTTTCTCTTGCCTAATGTACTTTTATCCATATTGTCTCCTCAACATTCAGGACTCAGTTTAAAAGACATCTTCTCAAGGAGGCCACCCAGGATTACCCTAGCTAAAGTTGATTACACTAACTCCTACTCCATCACTATCTCTTCCATTACTATGCTTTTATTTTAAAATTTCCTTCATATCGATTGTCACTATCTGAAATTATTCTAATGATTTTGTTTTTATGTATTTGTCTTTCCCCACAAACTGTAAGCTCCAAAGGAGCAGCTACTTGATTCATTTTGTTTACTGTTGTATCTCCAGGATCTAAAACAGTGCTTGGCACTATTGGCACTCAGTAGGTAGTTGCTGAATGAATAATAAATGTCAGCAGATGTTATGACCTCTAAAAGCCAGGAAGGAAAGGTTAAAGGTTTTTTCCTAATTAATTAGAGTCATCTCAAGAAAGCCCATAATCTCAAGAAAGCATAGTTTTTGTTATTGTTCTTCATTTTAATAGGCTATTTTAGAGCAGTTTTAGATTTACAGAAAACTTACCTAGAAAGTACAGAGAGGACGCCTGGGTGGCTCAATTGGTTAAGCAACTGCCTTCGGCTCAGGTCATGATCCTGGAGTCCCGGGATGGAGTCCCGCATCGGGCTCCCTGCTCAGCAGGGAGTCTGCTTAGCCCTCTGACCCTCCCCCCTCTCATGTGTTCTCTCTCTCTCTCATTCTCTCTCTCTCAAATAAATAAATAAAATCTTAAAAAAAAAAAAAAAAAGAAAGTACAGAGAGTTCCCATATACCCTTGGCCCCCAACACACACACACACACACACACACACACACACATCTTGCATTAACTTGGCACATTTGCTGTAATTGATGAACCAATACTGATATAGTATTATTAACTGAAGGTCACAGTTTACAATGAGGATAACTCTTGATGTTGCACATGCTATGGATTTTGACAAATTCATAATATCTTGAGTCCACCATTAATGTATCATACAGAATAACTTTGCCACTTTAAAAATGTTCTGAGCTCCCTCTATTCATCCCTCTCGCCCTACTCCTATGCCCCTGGCAACCACTGATCTATTTACTGTCTCCATAGTTTTGCCTTTTCCAGAATGTCATATAGTTGGAATAATACAGTATATAACCTTTTTAGACTGGCTTCTTTCTTTTAACAATATACATTAAAGATTTACCCATGTATTTTCCTGTCTTGATAGCTCATTTACATTTATCACTATTGCAAATATTTAAATATAAATTTAAATTTCCTAATGACACATAATGTTGAGCATCTTTCATATCTTTTTTTCATCTCTGTATCTTCTTTGGTGAGGAGTTTATGCAGATCTTTTACCCATGTTTTAGAAACTGAATTATTTGCTTTCTTATTGTTGAGTTTTGAGAATTCTTTGTATATTATTGATGTAAGTCCTTTATCAGATATGTGTTTTGCGAATATCTTCTCCCAGTTTGTGGATTGTCTTTTTATTGTCTTAAGACAGCACTAGTTTTTATAGAGACAGTTGCCTCAATAATGTTACCTGATGTGTTCCTAATGTTCTCTGAGAGTCCAAGCAAGCCTGCCTATTTTTTGTTTTGTTTTGTTTTTAGAGAGAGAGAGAGAACATGAGTGGAGGCAATGGGCAGAGGGGCAGAGGAAGAGGGAGAGAGAGAATCTCAAGCAGGCTCCATGCCCAGCACAGAGACAGAGGCAGGACTCAATCTCATGATCCTGAGATCATGACCTGAGCCAAAATTAAGAGTCGGGTGCTTAACTGACTGAGCCACCCAGGTGCCCCAAAGCCTGCCTATCTGATTGCTTCCAATGCCTGATTTCTACCCCCCTTCACCCATTTTGCTTCATGGCACTCACATTAGGAGGGTGGGTGGGAGAACAAAACACTAGATATTATAACATTTTCTGTGAATGCATTACAGGAAAGAAATTGATTTAAAACTGCCTAGTAATTAACTGAGGGCTCTGTACACATCTCTATTACAGAGGATGGGGCAGAGACGATACTTAAAACAAAGTGCAGCTTATTAATTTTATCTCCTTTGTATTATATGAAAAGTTTCCAATTTTATTGCTAGAGATTCTTCCCTTTGGCAATCCTGTGCCACCCCTTCCCATCCTTCACTAAGGGAGGAATTCAGAAGACAATAAAGTTACAGCTAATTTTCACTAGGAGAACACAAGTTAAACCTACAACCAGTTCATCGAGAACTTCACCGATAACTATTGCTAAAGAAAACTCTTCTGTTCATTTCAACCGTGACTTGGTTAGATACATAATAATCATTTATTGACCTAAAGACCTGTACATAAAGAAACAACCTGCTTTCTTTTAAAGTCTTGGCTTCAACCATCCTCTGACTAAGTCTTAAATTAAAAACTGTCATTTTTAAAAGGGAAAGAAGCTGGTGAAAAAGTTACAAATATTGCTAAGTTTCAAATTTTTGAGGGCGTGGTATCCAGAGGAACCAAAATGCCTCACTTACGTGTCCAAAATCAACACCTTCTCCTCCTCCTTTTCCTCCTCCTCTTCTTCCTCCTCTTCCTCCTCCGGCTCCATACTCAACATGGGGCTTGAACTCATGACCCTGAGATCAAGAGTCCCATGCTCTACCGACTGAGCCAGCCAGGCGCCCATATTAAAACTATTTTCTCCACGGACTTGTTTTTGTGCCTGAAATCCCTACCCGTTCTGTTATTCCTCTGTAAACCTCATTCCTTACAATAATTCTCCTACTCCATGCTGCGGACAAAGCAGCAAAGTTGATAACATACAAATACATAAAGTTGGGCAAATAACAGATCAGATTACCACAGTTTGTTCTTTTTGTTACTGAGTAGTATTCCATTTGTGTATGTGCCACAATTTGTTTGTCCATTCACCCACAGATGGCTATATGGGTTTTTTCCAACTTTGGGACTATTATGAATAAAGCTGCTATGAACATTTATATACAAGTCTTTGACTGTATGCTTTCATTTCTCTTGGATAAATGTTTAGATGTGAGATTGCTGGATCATATGGAATCTGAATTTTTTTTTTCAAATTCCTCAGTCCTCCTGACTCCTGTTTGCCTGCATTCGGGGCCTTTTACCTCCTTTGATCTCAGTTAATTGTGCCCTTCTTGTTTGTCATATCTGCCCAATGGACCTGTTTTTACCTTCTTTTTTCATTAATGCATGGACTTGGGTTTACTTACTTTGTTCAGACTGAAGGTTTTACTCTAGGACACTTATTACAGACTAGCCTAAGCCAACTGGGTCACATCTCTTTTGATCTTTTTGGTATATAATTATAGCCATATATACAATTGCAGCCTCTTCAATAAGAGCAAGTTTCTGACCAAAGTCTCCCAAATACACTGACATTTACTAAATACATTTTTACTAGCAAGCAGACACAGAACAGTTTGTACAGCCTGTTCTGTAAATTCAATAAATACCGAATTCCCTGTCCTCTTAAGGGATGGTAGCATCCTTTGCACAAGAGACTCACTAGCAGTAGGTAGATCAATATTCTAGAAGTAGGATTTTAGTAGTAAGATACAGGGTAGAGCTGTAGGGACCAACCTTGAGGGTTCTGGCTACACAGGTCCTGCTAGATTCTTAGATTTATGGAAGTGTGGGGACTGTCTCTAAAAGATTCTATCCATTCCACATACCAAGAATATTACTCATTTCACCAGTGAAAGCTTACGTGAGGCTAATTAATGGACCACAAATTCCACCAATGAAAATTCATTTCTAGCTTTCATTCTATCATCCAATGCTAATCAAAAATAAATATGACTGGAACACTTGTCGTACACACATTTTAGATTGTGGAAATTCTGATAAGATATCATCTGGTCACCTGTGAAAATTGAATTTCTGATTAGGACAGTGTATAGCATGTGACTCAGACTAAGTACCTACATATATCACACATGTCACTTGATTTTGCAGAAGTATTTTAAAGTAAATCATAAATATCATAACAACTCTCGAATCTTGCCTTGGAAATAATATTTATTGAGCACCCACTATATGCCAGGCAGTCTGCTAGGTGTTTTATAATTACATTTATATTCCTCATCTGCTAAATTATGATAGCGCAATGAAGCAGGGAGTTTCTGTTTTACAAAGAACTCTAATTTACTCAAAATTATTTAAAGCAATAAAGTTGTAGTTCAAATCTACCTGCAAAGTAATGTTTCATCCATCTTACAGTTTAAGAGATATAAATACATTTTTTAGTGTCTACTTGAAGATGTAACTAAGTCACTGTTTATTAATCTTTCTTATATTTTTTGGTTAATAGATCTGGAGATCTTGGAAAATCTGATGAAAGCACTCTCTCTCCATCAGAATAAATATACATGACCAAGTTTGCCAATATCATCAGGAGGTTTATTAAAACTTCCCCTTTCTTCCCTATGCCAGCATGAATCTCAGATTAAGAATCCCTACAATAAAGAATATTAAACATTTCTCTACTTTAGGATTGTGATCTACACTATTTGCTCTTGTTCCTGTTTGTACTTCTGAAAGTGCTATTTGTTTCTAAGCTAGAGAAGCTATTTATCCTTTTTCTAATGGGGCTTCCTATTTCTTCATTTCAAAATGCCCCTGGACACAAGCAGTTAATCAGCAGCAGAAACCCTTTCTTGGTGACTATACCTTTAATCCTACTTGGTGACTACACTTGATGACTATACTTGCAAAGTATAGTTTTCTCTGTATTTGTACCTCTGAAACTGTACTTCATGGCTTTGCCCAAAGCCACTGTGGAAATAGAGTCCCTAATCCAAAGACTACATCTCTGCCTATTCAGCAGTCCAAATGTCCAACAGGTCACTTGAGAAAATTGGCCATAAAGTATCTTCATTTTCATCACTTGAGCACAAGAGCACACCTGTATTTCTTAATCTCCCTCCAGGTTCTTCAATGCTTTTGACATTCTGTGAACTTTCCTAGGCTAGGCATGCTGCCAAGGCTCTGTGTCATGTGACTGAGGGCCTTCTCAAAAGAGAATGCATGAACCACTCATTAGCATAATTTAAACATTAATTATGAAAACAGTCCCCCAAATGCCATGAAAACAGATAAACCACTGAGCCACTACTGAGCAAACTACCTTACTGCTGAGGCTCAGACAAACAATAGAATGATTAGCAAAACTGCATTCCCTAGACTCCGTTATATTTCACACAGTATTTAGGGCCTACCTCTGATTCCCCATAAATAAGATATACAATTTAATGGTTCTCTTTTATCTTACACATCATAGTGAATCTGTGAGAACATCACTTAACCTCTTCAATCCACCTTTCAACTGCTGCATACTTACAGATAAGAATGAACAGAAATGTAACCATTTTTATTTTATTCTATGAATATGTACTTTTATGTTGTCTCTGATAAAGTGAAAAATACATATTGATATATAGAAAAATTGCCATTTACATATATAAAGAATGATTCTGAAGATTACTGAAATACAACCAACTATGGAGTCCATCATTTTTGGTACATGTTGAATCTATTCCAAGGTATTTTATTATTTGGGCTTACTAGAAGGACATCACCACAGCCTAGTTTTTCTAATAAGTCAAACTTAAGGCATGTGTAAAGATTATAGGATGAAGATTATAGCATGAAAATGAAGCTACAATGCAACTGAGCATACCTGAGTTTTATACCAGGCAGAAATTAATGAAAAGTGACCTAGTTAATTTTTATAACTATTCTCTGCTAAAAAAAAAACAAAAAACAAAAAACAAACAATACAAAACAAAAGAAACCTTACTTTTTTTAAATTTTATTTTATTATGTTATGTTAATCACCATACATTACATCATTAGTTTTTGATAGTGTTCCATGATTCATTGTTTGTGTATAACACCCAGTGCTCCACTCAATATGTGCCCTCTTTAATACCCATCACCAGGTTAACCCATCCCCCCACCCCCTCCCCTCTAGAACCTTCAGTTTGTTTCTCAGAGTCCATAGTCTCTCATGGTTTGTCTCCCCCTCTGATTTCCCCCCTTCATTTTTCCCTTCCTACTCTCTTCTTTTTTTTAACATATAATGTATTATAAAACCTTACTTTTTAATCATTCAACACTGATTCTTAGAAGAAGCCATTAGCTATAAAGTGATGATCAAGTATGTTTTGGCAAAACCAAATACAGGCAACACTTTGAGAAGCTGCCTTCTCCAAGAAACTATCTTTTATTTTTTCATCTAACATTTCACGTATTTGATCTTAGTTTTTAATCTCATTTACAAAATTTAAGAGTCAATAGTTTGATCAATTTTTCTCATATATGAAATGGGGGCAATAATAGTAACTGCTCATGGCTTGTTTTGAAAGTTGAACACATTAGTGCATGTAAAGATCCTGGCATGGAAGACTTCCAGGTTCTGCTCCAACATGGAAAGAGGCCAGAAGTTGTCACTCCTGTCCTCATAACAAGAAAAAGCTGGACAAACTAAAAATCAACAACATTTTGGGACCCCATTAGATAACTGAGGTCACAAGGCAAACCCAGTCTGGAAATACAGGCACATCTAGGGAGATACAGCCAAGATCTGCTTGTCTATAACAGAAGCAGCTGGAGCCATACACTGGTAAGGGGACTTACATGATAATTTTGATGAATTGTGGAAGGATAAATTCAGGTTAACATGAGAGTGAGAAACTTTTGGGACTGCAGTCTTAGGAAGGACCCCACACTCTCATGAGCTTTACCTCCAGCAATCTCACAAGGTTCTCATGGTGAAGATCAGAGCAGTTTCCCCTAGTTCAGAGCTCTGGCTTTAGCAGGCATTGGGGAAAAGTAATCTTTGTGTAATTTCTCCGTAACAAAGAGGTAACCTCCAGAAGAGAAGACTTTGCCAGAGCCTTATCTCAGCTTGGGACATTCCTCCAACGCCAGCTCCCAAAAGGATTCTTATGTCACTTAAGGAAAAAAAAATATCCTCAGGGTCAAGGCTTCAAGGAAATAGGTTAGGAATGCTGTAGCCACGGAAGGGAATGGGGAGGGAGAGAAATACTTGTGAAGGTCACAGCCTAGAGATGCAGGCCCACTAAAACACTTAAATTTAATCACATGACACAGACTCTTTCCCTCTCCCCACATCTAATCACTACATCCACAGGACTCCTGTGGGTATATAATAGTGGTGGATTACACCTAAAGAGCTACAAGATGAAAACTCTGAGGAGGATTATTTAGGGAAGCCTAAACTCAAGAAGAGAAACAAAAACTAGGACACTGGAGAATTTGAAGCCTCTGGCACCTAGAACTACAGTGAACCACTAGACAGATTAACATAAATCTTTAAGCTAAAGTCCTATTTACCTCAGTTCCTATTACTCAGTACAGCATGTCCAGCTTCAATAAAAAATTACCAGGCTAGTGGGAATGCAAAAGCTACAAACATTTTGGAAGACAGCTCAGCAGGTTCTTAAAAAGCTAAACATAGGTTTACCTTATAATCCAGCAATCACACTCCTATGTATTTACCCAACTGATTTCTAAACTGGGTCCACACATAAACTTGCATATAAATGCTTATAGAACCTTTATTCATCATCACCCCAAACTGGAAGCAACCAAATTGTTCTTCAGAAGTAAACAGATCAACAGTGGCTTATCCATAGAACACAATACCATTTCACACACACACACAAAGAATGAACTATCAAACCAAAAAAAGACATGGAATATTTAAATGCATATTGCTAACCAAAGAGTCTAAATACTCTATGATTTCAATTATATGATATTCTATAAAATGCAGAACTAGAGAGATAAAAGACAAATCCATGGTCACCAATGTTTCAGGGCAAGTGGGTTAGTAGGTGAGACACATGGGATTTTTTTTTTTTTTAGGGCAGTCATACTATTCTGAATGATATTGTAATGGTAGACACATGACATGATCCACAGAATTTTGTAGCACAAAAATGAGCCTTAATATATAAAAATTAACAAAAAAAAGTCATTTAGAAGTTTGGAGGTTCCAGGATGGAAGGTAGAATGTAACATAACAGTTTAATTACAAATGTATGAAAAGACCTCACTGAAGGAAGTAGGGGGAAAAATACTTACCTATGCAACTATAGAATAATAAGTACAGTCTGCATGACTAAAGGCAACAGAAATTGCAATATAAGCACTATACTCTAATTGAATAAGTTGCTTCCCATGGAGGTATGGGTTAACAATTCTGCGACCACTACAGATAAGCAACAGGTTGAGCTAAAATGATCCATTATGTAATGGATTAGAACTGGAAACATCAGTATGAATTTTTTTTAGATTAATATAGATACTGATAGTAACATGTAAAATATTTATAAATACGTATATATACCGAGTTTAGTATATACATATGTAACCTTGCTCTGTCAGCTGAGAGGGGCAAAAATAAAACCCAAGTAAGCAATGAGCACACCTAGCAACCAGATCTTGGTTTCTAATTCTCCAACTAAAACAGGGATCCTAGAGAAATGGCTGAGTCTAGGATTGGGGCAGGAAATACACAAGATGAGCCTGAAGCATCTGTAGTGCCAGAAAGTAAGGAAGTGTTAAAGAAAAGGAAAGAAGAAAGAAAGAAAGAAAGAAAGAAAGAAAGAAAGAAAGAAAGAAAGAAAGAAAGAAAGAAAGAAAGAAAGAAAAAGAAAGGAACCCACAATAATCAGCGCACGTTAAAGGGAGATGGGAGCCAACCAAAAGAGATCCCAATCGCCAAAGCTGGAACAATTAAAGCAAGAAAATAAATAAAGTAGTATTAGATCATAATCTAAGCTATAAAGCAAATTTCCATAAGTCCATACTAGTGTAACGAGTGGCTGAGTAAATAAATAAATTGGGGGAACAGACAAATCATCTATGTAAAAAAATTCCAAATAATTTATGTAGAAATTTCACCCTCAAGGAGGCGGAACACAAGTCATCATTTCTTAAATGAGGATTGAAAATAGTAACTTCTTTCCAAAGAATACAGTATGGAAGAGGGAAAGGGGGGATTATATCTTTACAGTTGAGAGAGAACAGACACACACTACCTCAGCCAGATGGTCAAGATTAACATCAACAGTGATGTCCCTTTGATAGTATGTACCCTTGATTTGCTATATGACTTTACCTCTATTGTTTTATTCCCTGAAAGCCATTAGCCCAGTCTAATGAGAAAAACATCAAATACTAAAGGAGAAAGACTCTACACTTGATCATAATCCTTAAAACTGTCAAGATCATTAAAAACAAGAAGAGTCTAAGAAATTGTCACATCCAAGAGGAACCTAAAGAGACATGACAATTAAATGTAATATGTTATTCAGGATAGGATCCTGGGACAGAGAAAGAACACTAGGTAAAAATCTAAAGAGATCGAAAATATGATTAATTTTAGTTAATAATGTATCAATATTGGCTCATTAATTGTGACAAATGTACCATATTAATGTGCATGTACCAGATGTATCATTATAATGCATCTACTATTAATTAGTAATAGTTGGAATTGGGTGCAGGTTATATGGAGACTCTGTATTATCTATCGTCTTTATCTTTCTGTAAACTAAAACTATTAAAAAAAAAACTTTTAACTTTAGAAAAGTAGGTGGTGGAATTGTCCCCCTACTTCATGGGCAGTAGTCAATGTTAACTGTTATTATCTACATGACAAACACTAAGTTGACAAGGATCTCTGTGGTCAAAGTTAGATAATCATTAGAGATTTAAATAGACTATTGACTGTAATTAACCTGAGTAACTCAGAATCTAAAAAGAATTGCTAACCCATGCATTAGCCAGATTACCAGACTTTCATTTTCTGTAAGAGTCAACCATAGAATAAAGTAAGATTCAGAATATGAGGTAGAAAAAAAGGAAAACCCAAGTGATTATCTGTCTTACCCTAAAAAGGAAAAAATGAACAAGACTGCCTCCTGTACCAAAAGCCTTGTATTGCTTTGAAGGTGATGTTATCCAAACCACTTCTGAAGGCTCAAGACATGGTCCTCTCAGAGACATTTACATTTCAATATTGAACTCCTAAAGAGCTAAAGATCCTTCAGATATAAGCAGGCATCTAATACTACTGAGGCTGAGAGAGGCTCTGGAAAAATATGGGAAGAGATGAGAGATGTGAATAAGCATGATGGAATATTTCATCGAAAGAATAATTGAATTATCTGCTTTAAAAAAAATTATTCCTACATTTTGGCATTCATCCTTTTTCTCAGTTTTCAGAAAGATCCTTTTGAGAAATTCTGAGTTGTTGAAGAAATTGTCAATTGACCATTCATTTATAATCAGGGCCTTGCAGCAGGCGAGGGGAAAGGGAGTGTCAGTTCTATTTTCAGTTTATTTTACAAATCTAAGAGATTCATTCAAATTCCCATAGCTTTGGATGAACCACATAGACATAATCTCACCTCTGAATTCACTAAACCTCACCCTATCTTTGCATGTGTTCTCTTCTAGATAGTTTGGTATCTCTTTAGACAAATTAACAGACTCATGCGGAGTCCAGGATTTAAAGGTTTTGTTGCATTGTAAATAGAAAAACAAGTGTACAACCTTGTTTTCTGTCATTGCCTATCAAGGTCCATCTTATTTAAAAATTTTGTGGGTTATCCAAAACCACCATCGATATTTATATCTTAAAATACATACTGAATTCATCTTTTAACAGTGAAGCTTAGATTATAAAAGGATCTGGTTTTTAATACTCCAAAAAGGAATCTGTCCATGAATAAGTCCCTCTGAATCTCCAGCTCATCAGGAAGCACACAAAATAGTATGAATACAATGGCTCTGCTGGCCAATGACATATCTGCATCAGCCTAAATTATGAAGCCAGTCAAGGTAGGCATGGGAAAGCTGTACTTGTCAGCATACAGGTGCCATTCTTAGAAGCACTTGCTTTGAACATGATGTTAATGAATCCTCACCAAAGGGAAAATTTATACTAGATTGATAGATATTCCCTCCCCTTTCAGAAGTATTTCCATTTTGATAGCAATGCCTAAAGACCAAAAACAAAACAAAACAAAACAAAAACAAAAAAACACAACATTTAAAGGTGCAACTCTCTAATGGTGGAATTTTAGACTCTGTCAGATGATCAAGAAAAAGGAAAAGAAAAATGCTTAGAATAGGTTTTTGTTCAAAGCCCCCTTAAATCACATCAGAGTGACAGTCTCCTAGTTTGCTGTCTCCCAATTATTTCCCTCTGTATATGGTCTCTTGCTACATGAAAAAATTTGACTTTATTTAAATTACATTTATTGTACAGAGTTTTAACAACATTGAATGGCGTTTTAAGAATAAAATTCATATATAACTCCATGTCAAGCACAGTTGTGTTTTTACATAGCTATATTTCATTGTGATCAATAAATTCACTTCCTGTGTTTTACACTTGCCAGTATATTCATCCATTCAATAAATATTTATTAAATGCCTACTATGTGCCAGGCACCATTCTAAGGTGTTGGGAATACATCATTGAAAAGACAGACAAAATCCTGATTTTATAGAGCTTACATTCTACTGGAGGAAAGATAGAAATAATATATAATACCTAAAAAAAATTGTATATGCTATTTTTTAAAATAATAAAACAGGGTAAGTAGGATTGGCAATAAGGGCTGGGAAGGAGGATACAATTAAAAATAGTATAGCTGGGGTAGGCATCCTTGAATAGTGACATTAGAGCACAGACTTGCCAGAGGTTAGTCAGACATGTAGATATCTAGGGAAAGAGACTTCCAGACAAAGAAAAAAGTCAGTGCCAATGACCCTGTGTTGGGAATGTGTCTTGCATATCTGAGGAGCAGCAGGGAGGTCAGTGTGGCTGGGGCAAAGTGAGTGACAGAGAGGGTAGACAAAGATGATGTCAGAGGTAATGAAGGCCAGAAAAATGTAAAGCCTTGTACACCACTGTAAGGGCTTTGGCTTAAATTTATGCAATTTTGGACAAGTGGTTATTCATTATAAGGCTCAGTTTATCTAATCTATGAAATGAGAAGCAATCAACTAAAAAAGAGGTACAACTAATAAACTAATAATGGAAAGGAAATGGAATAATAAACATTAATTAATAAAAAAACAAAGCAAAAAAAGATGAAAGAGAACAAAAACAGTGGGACAAAGAGAAAACAAATAAAAAGCACATTTAAACATCATTAAAGTAATGATGATTACATTAAATGTAAATAGTCTACAAACTCCGATTAAAGAGCAGACTGTTAAATGAATTTTAAAAAGCAAGACTTAACTATATGTTGTCTGTAAGAAACACACTTGAAATGTAAACCACAGAGGGGTTCAAAGTAAAAGAATGGGGAGAGATATAGCATACTAAATCTAACAAAAAGAAAGTAGGAGTAGTTGTATTAATATAGATTTCAGAGTAAGGAATGTTACCAGGATAAAGAGGGACAATAGTACAAGGACAAAAGGGTCCACACATCAATAAAACATAACAATTCTAAAGTATCTGCACCTAAAAACAGAACTTCAAAATAGAGAAAGCAAAAACTTATAAAACTTAAAAGAGAAATAGACAAACTCACAAGTATAGTTGGAGATTTCAAAATCCCCTTCTCAGTAATTGAAAGAACAAGTAGACAGGAAATCAGTAAAAAGACGTGAACAACACTATTTGCCAACTTGACCTAATTGACATTTGTAGAACACTGCACTCAAAAAATAGCAAAATAGATTTTTTTTCAAATGCACATGGAATATTTACCAGGATAGGCCATATTCTGAACTATAAAACATTTCAATAAACGTAAAAGGATTGAAATTGTCAATGTATAGTCTCAGACCTCAATACAATTATAGCAGAAATCAATAATAGAAAGATATCTGGGAAATCCCCCCCAAATATTTGGAAATTATACAGCACATTTCTATACAACCCATAGGTTAATGAAGAAAATCACAAGATTAATTAGAAATTATTTTAAACTAAATGAAAATAAAAACACCAAATATCAAACGTGTGGGATGCAGCCAAGCATATGTATATTATAGCATATAGCATAAAATATGTATATTAGAAAAAAATAAAGATCTCAAATCAAATCTTTTTCCACTATAGGAAACTAGGCACACACACACACACACACACACACACACACGAATTAAATGCAAAGAACGCCAAAGAGAGAAAACGTTAAGGATAAGAGCAGACATTAATAAAATTAACAGAAAGAAAAAGATATCAATGAAAGCATAAGCAGTCTCTTTGAAAAAAAAAACCAATAAAATTGATAGACTTCTAGTAAAACTAATCAGAAAAAAACAAAGAGAAAAAGTAATTACCAGTATCTGAAATGATATATGAGTTATAACTTCAAATAATACAGACACTAAAATGATAGTAAGAAAATATTTTAAACAACTTTTTTTGGCCAATAAGTTAACAGCTTAGATAAAATAACAAATTTGTTGAAAGACACAAACTTCCAAAGCTGACTCAAGAAGAAAAAATAACCTGAATAATCCTATAAATTTTAAGGACTTTGAATTCATAGTTAAAAACCTCCCCTAAAGAATACTCCAAGCCCAGGTAGCTTCACTGGTGGATTCTTCCCAACATTTAAGAAAGATGTAATAACAACTCTATACAACAAACTCTCCCGATGAATAAAAGAGAACATATTCCATCACATTCTATGAGACCAGAGCTGATATGATACCAAAACTAGACAAAGCTATTAGAAAAGGGAAAGAAATAAATAAGAAAAAAGAAAACTAGACACCAATATTCCCCAGGAATATCAGCAAATTGAATCTAGCAATATATAAAAAGATAAAGCATCATGGTCCCATGGAGTTTATACAGCAATACAAGGTAGGTTGAACATTTGAAAAACAAAATGTAATGTACCATATTAACAGACTAAAAGAAAAATTATATGATCATCTCAATAGAGGCAGGAAAAACATTTGACAAAAATCCACACACTTTTTGATAAAAACGCTCAGCAAACTAGGAATAATAGACAAGGACTTCCTCAATCTGTTAAAAAGCATGTTTGAAAAACCCACAGCTAGCATCATACTTACTGGGTGAAAAACCCTGTAAAATGAAAAACAAGGAAAGGATTCCTCCTCTCAGCACTTTTATTCCCATTATACTGAAGGTCCTTGCCAACAAGGAAAGAAGAAAGAAATAAAAGACAGATTAGAAAGAAAAAGAAAACTTTCTTTGCAACAATATAATGGTCTATGTAGAATATTCTAGTCAATATCAATTTTATTTATATACACTTGCAATAAACAACTGCAAATTTTGATTTAAAAATGCTATTTACAATATCAAGAAAAATGTGAAATACTCAGGGATAAATTTTACAGAAGATATACACTGCTACAAAATATTGCTGAGAAAAATTAACGATGATTAATAAGTATAGAGATGTATCATTCTTACGGATTGGAAGACTCAGTACTGTTAGTGTGTCAACCCCTCCCAACTAATACATAGATTCAATGCAATTCAACTCAAATTCTAGTAAGCACTCTCTTACAATACTAGTAGAAATGCAAAATATTACAGCCACTTTGAAAGACAATTTGGCAGTTTCATGTAAAGTTAAATATAGACTTACCATATGACCCACCAATTGTACTTCTAGGTATTTACACAAGTAAACTGAAAATTACATTCACACAAAAATCTGTGGCAGCTTTATGTATAATTGCCAAAAGCTGGATGTAGCCAAGTCAATAATAAGACAAACAATTCAATTAAAAGTAGGCAAAAACAACAAAAAAAGAAAGGAATAGAATTTGACCAAATAATATATGTGGATGTCAAATAAGCACATGGAAATATACTCCACATCATTAATCATTAGGGAAATGCAAATTAAAGTCACAAGGAGATACCACTACATACCTAGTAGAAGAGCTAAGATTACAAATATTGACACTGCTAAGTGCTGGCAGTGAACTCACATTATATGGCTGGTGGATATGTGAAATACTTAAGCTACTGAATCAGGAAGTAGTTCCTAAATAATGTTGCTATAAACATTTGCTACAAGTATTTGTATGGACATGTGTTTTCATTTCTCTTGGGTAAATTCATAGGAGTGGAATGGCCCAGAGTACTTTTCTAAGTAGTGGGTGATGGACCACACTGTAACAATATGAGGAAGGAAGTACTTTCCCAGAATTTCCCAGAGTTAGAAAAGAAGAGAGCCGAACAGTGAAAGGCAAGAAAGTGAAGGGTGATCCCTGCAAAACCAGGCATGACAAGGGACCTGGTATGGAATGTTGGAAAGGGAACAGCTCCAGATGTGGGTAAAACAAAATGTCCTGTTCCTTAATATACACTAGGGGTTGTGTTTGGGTCTGAGAGGGGGCATGAGACTCCGTTAAGTTGTAAGCCGGCAATTTTCCCAAATCAGTTCTGGGCCAATAAGCAATATCATAATTATAATAGAAATGTCAACACCCACAACAGACATGAGATCTTATCCTCCAGAAGATGAGCATGCACACCACTCAACATCCACAAAAACCTGATGTGGTTCCAAGCGCTCTTGCTGCCAAGAGAAGTCTTTCTAGGCTGAGCCAGTCCTAGAGATCCAAAGCCACACAGGAGCTAGTGGGTTGCGTGATGGGACTGGGCACATGCGGGAAACAGTAACTTTACTGGCTAGAGCATAACGTGTGAAGAGAAAAATGAGATTCAAGGGGTAAATTGAGACCAGACTAAGAAGGGTCCTGACTACTCTCCTTATGATTCTTTTTCTATTGTGTATCTGTAGATTATATAATTATATATTCTAGAATTTCACAGTTCGAAGAATAGAGAGCAACCTTTGTTAATAAATATGTGATTGCATAATCAAAACATTATACAGTGCGGCACAGCTATGTCTAATTATTTTTTAGGGCACATATTGCTGTTGGCGTTCATTATAGGCTGTAAGTGCACTCACTAGACCTTACCGTAGGGAATCTGAAAGATTGGCTCTATCTTCTGTATACACCAGGCCTAAGTTACTATCTGCAAATGATTTAGAAGACAGAACCCAGTCCCCTTTGTGCCTTTGCTCGTACTGTTTCCTCTGTCAAGAATATCTATTCTCTGTGTCCCTCCATACCATATCCTATGGCTTAGTGGTTAGGAAAATGGACTTTAGAGTCAAAGTGTGTCTGGCAACACAAGAGCTCAGTAAATGTTAGCTGTTTCTATTAATACCCATCGTTCAAGCTCAAATGCCAACCCCTTGATACTCCCCCTTGCATGCCCCACATCGCTCCTTCCCAAGCCACAAGGACTCTTTCCTTCCTGAGAAAATCCATATCACTTTGCCAATGTCTAGTTGTTAGCTGGCACTCTGGTAATCTACGTACATTCATTATCTCCCTTGCTAGATAGGGAGCTCCTTGAAGGCAAGGTCCATCTATGCTCCACATTCATGTCCCTCCCTGAGTCTGAGAGGATGCCCTACAGTAGGGGTCACGGTAAGCACCTATGGGTCATGATGTCACAAAAAAGCATGACTTAGCTTTTAAATACATTTCCTGCTCTTAGCCTAAAAGCTGAAATTTGGTAGCATATGAAAGTTAATGACCATTACAAACATGTTTTCAAATGTATCAGGATCCTCCTATTTGGAACTAATCTGCCCTCTCCATACAGAGACCATCCAAAGAAACAATATACAAAGCAATCTGCAGGCTCACGCCATGTATGAGAGCTATAATGATCCTACAGAGGTGACAAGGAAAAGCCATTTCATTTTGTTTTTGCTGAAGAAACATATGACATTCATCAATATAATTTTATGAGAGATAATTTTAAGAATCCTATATTCTTAAGGAAAACGCTACTAATTGTTTTTTATTTATTCTAAATTACCAGAGGAAAAATTTATTACTAATTCCTCAATTATTTCATTATGTGGCACTAATAAAAAAAAGTCTTGACATTCCCATTATGTTTAGCAAAGTATAATGTAATTTAATAAATAATTTTGACTGAAGTGATTATTTACTTAAAACATAGACTGTGCAGAAGGAACCTCAAATCATATTTTCCTGGTGCCATATAATAAAATAATTGTGCAATTAGTAATAAACAGTGTGCAAGAATGACATATGTTTTATTTAAAACTTGGGGAACAAAAGCACATCACTTGCGCTTTTTCCAAGCGAACAAAATCCTATGGTATATTAATCAAAGGGGCTGTTTTATGCCTCTGGCAGCAGTGTTTTAAAGTAAACCCTTAATATTAGATCCCAATCCCCAGTTTCAATTTGCTTTCAATGGAAAGGACATTAGAGTTTATAAAATACTCCTTGATTACTTTCTTGAAGGCCTGAAATCTTGACACGTCCGTGACTGGCTCGCACCGCATCAATATACAGTGGTTGGAAGACCAATACCCATCGTGAACATTGCCACAGTGACTTATAGAATCATGCCCTTGAGAAAAAGCCAGAGAGAAAAAAGGAGCGCCACGCAGTGACAAAAATGAAATAGAACTGTCATCTGGCAGTTCTTCATAGTCCGTCAAGGAAACTATTAAAGATGTACAAAGAGCCAGAGAGCGCTTGGGTAAAGCTTGTGAAAGCAGCGCTTCAAGGGCAGGTCCGCGCCTGTGGCCGGGGACGCGGTGCACAGGCGCTCGGGCAAAGGGATGACGCTCCCCATTCCAAGGCGGTTGGACAATAATTCTTAAGGACATCCTTTTTTCTAGCAGCAGATATCACGGAGATTATTCTGGGTCTGGTTCAGGAACTGTATTAAGAGCCTGCCTGGGCTTGTTTAAGCCAAGTTCGAGTATCAGTCCGCCCGTTGCCAGTTTGCGGCACCTTTGCCGAACTGTTTAGCTTCTCTGAGCCTCAGTTTCCCCCTCCTCACACACAGGACGTAGGAAATCAGAATCTGTTCTTTACCTTTTCCCTCCTTAACACCTGCTCTATTTCCTTATCCAATATTCTGAGGCTCTTTCTGTGTCGCCCTCACTTGAGAGCGGCCTAAAGTCATCAGGTCAGAGCTGCTTTGTTGGCCAACAGCTGGTGTGTATGAAAAAAACTAGTGGGCCCTCTTGGAGATCAAGGGGGACTTGGGGGAAACTTCTCCACCTAACCACTCCCCCCCCACACACACACATATACACATACATTCTACCCTGAGTTCATCCAGATCAATTTTCTCCAGGGAATGTCAGTGTTCCTGAGGCCTTTGCTTATCCCTCAAATTATTCTAATAGAATTTCACTTAGGAAAGGAGGAGTAAATGATGTCACATTCAGGCAGTTAGGAGAGGTATTTGGAGAAGGTGAGGCCTTAGCCTTCTCTTCCTATCACCCAACATAGATCCCTGTCACTCAAAAGAGAATTGGGGAAATTACCTAGAAATGGAATAAGCTCAACTATCACGCTATGTAAAACATTGCTGACAAGTATATTTTGTCCCTAAATCTCATTATGATTTGGGATTTAAAATAAGTAATAAGTCATTTTGAATAGGCGAGGCAATAGAAAGATATAATTAAAAGATTAGATTTAGTCATATGTAGTAATTAAATCCCTAAACGAGTATGAGAATAATGGAAATTCAAATTTAATTGTATTTTTGTTTTGTAAAAAATAAATCACACTTTTTATGGCCATTTAAGCTCAAAATCTGTGTGTGTGTGTGTGTGTGTGTGTGTGTGTAGAGAGAAAGAGAGAGAGAGAGAGAGAAACCACTCTTAACAGGCCTCTCTAGAAGACATTTTACTTCTGGATGCAATTAAAGTATTCATATAATCTAAGAAAAGGAGGAAACTTTTTAAAGCCCTTTTTGAGGGTGGGGGATGGAAAAGAGCTTGTCATGATCTCCTTTTCTATCAATGGTTTTACAATCATTTTAATTCTAGCATGCTATTATTTATCCCAAAGATTTATTTTTTCCATAGAGAGAGTACCATGTCTAGAATAATTTTTGGCTTTTCTTCTAGTGGGGTTTTCATCCTAAGCTACACTATAGTTTAGAGGGCTGTTTGAGAGGTATTTCTTTCATGACTGTCATATCCAAAAAGTGTACTATAGCTTAGAATTGTAAGTATATTATAGATTTACAACAGTAATGATTTTTACAGTTTCACTAATCCGTCATGCAGATGGGACATATTAGTTTATTCTGGGCTTCACCCATATTCATTTGGCAAGGCCAAACATACACTATTTCAGCCCAAAAGATTTTTTTTCTCATAACACTAAAAGGTATGTTGTAGAGTTCATTTTACTAACTTGGCACCAGATATAACTACAACAAATAATATAATACCAAAAAATATCAGTTACAAAAGCATAATATAAAATGAGTAATTTCCTGCTGAGTGGCAGGTATGGAAACCTGCTACAGAATCTAATTTTTTTGAACAGATCATTAGGGGGCCATCACCACAACTGTCACTAAATACTTTTCCTAGTGACATAAAGCTTGTGCATTTAAGAAAATGGCCTCTTAACAAAAGAAACTGATACTGCCCTCTGGAAATTTACTTTTCAAAGGGATGTGAGACAATAGGCATACATAGCATTTAATTCACATATTACAGTTTTGGGGTTTTTTTGGGGGTAGGGTAGTGCTTTTAAATATGTTTCTTTTATTTTCATTCCCCACTTAATGTAATCCATAAACTCTTTTTCTGCTAAGACAATACAAAGCAAATTGTTCCTGACTGCTCATTGTGACCAAAAGGAGGGCCAGATACATATAAGTAATTAGCAAACTTATAGAGACCATTGTTCATTTCAATGATCACCTAACACTGGAGTTTGTATTTGTTCATAATCTTGCCCAGTTCCACACTATGCTGCAAATTGTATGTGTGTGGTAATAATAAAGTAATGAGGATGAGAAGGAGAAAGAGGAGTAATAGGCAATGTGCAGGTATTCTACATGTGTAATCATATTTAGTATTTATGAAAACGGTATGAAAGAAATACTATTATTTTCCCCTTTTTACAAATGTGGAAACTGAGCCACAGCAAGTAACGTGTGTGAGGTCTCGTAACTGGTAAGCAGCAGAATCAGGATTTGAACCCCAGTCTGTTGGACTCTAGAGCTTGTGCTCCTTTCCTACATTACAAATTGGAGATACGAGAAATGCACACATAGGTGGGTTCACAAATATGGCCGCAGAGCTCTCCAGACCAATTCTATGATATAAACATCGGACTGGAACCATGCATTCTTATGTTAATGATGTAATGTGGATAATTACTGTAAAGCTGATTTACAAAATAAGAGCATGATATAAGTTGGTATTATTGCAAGAAAATGTTTAAAGAAGGTGGAATCTGAGAATGAGCAAAATCCAGATGAGCTGCAATTGGAGTCCAGAAAAAAGTGTGAATATAGGCACATGTGTGCAAGTTGGACATATAGGTCTTTGGGGAAAACACAGCTGTAAAACTGCCTTAAATTACCCCAATCTGGATCATATTTTAATTTAACCCCAAATATTGCATGGGATATACTTATGTTAAAAAATTGTTATTTATCTGATATTTAAATTTACCTGGACAGCTGGTATTTTTATTTGCTAAATCTGACAACCCTACATAACACTTAAATTTACCTGATTTTTTTTTTTTTTGCACTATCTAGCCTCCCCTACCCCCATGTTAGAATATATGCTCCTCCAAGCAGGAATCTCACTTTTCCTGTTCTCCCGTCTACCCCCAATATTTATAATAGTGCCTGGCACTCACAGATGCACAATAGATGCTTGTGAATGAAAAGGAAAAAGGCTTTTTCACTAAGTATTTATTTAATTCCAAAGTTGACAATTTGAAAGCTGAGGGACAAAAAATAAAAAATAAAAAGAAGAAAGAAAGAAAGAAAGAAAGAAAGAGAAAAAAAGAAAGAAAGAAAGAAAAAGAAAAGAAAGGAAAGAAAGAAAATTAAGATTGGATTGAGGAATGAGGGATGAGGTACAGAGAGGCAGTAAGCATAAAAATATAAACCTAAGTAAACTGAAAAGGAGAAAATGCACCACACTTTTGGAGGGGCTTTGGAGAGGAGGAACGGGAGGAAGGGGAGGGAAGAAAACAGTTCTTGGCAGAGATAGGGAAAGGTAAGGGGAACAATATCAGTTTGTTTTAATACTTTACTGAAACAGCAATGCAAAATCTATAGAATTTTGGTTAAGGACTACACTTTTTAAAAGAGAAAGAGAGAGGCCCTCCTAAACTACTATGGAACATGATGTAGATGGAAAATGACATGAATAGCAACAGATGTTCTCCTTATAACTCTTTTTTTTTTTCCAAAATACCAAGATGGATTAGAAATGTGCAAAACAAAAGAGTCAAACTAACCCAAATTCTTCTAATTCTCTAATTGCAGAAACAGGGCTGTAACCAATTTTACTTTTTTTTTTTAGTTTAAAAAAGGGGAATAATTTTATCCAGACTAGTACTTCCATCTTTCAGCCTATGAAATATAATATAGTAGAGTTACTCTTAACTAAAAAGTCAAATTTCAGTTGAGTACACATTTAGGCTCTTTAAACAATGATTTTACAGATGAATTTAGAGGTTTCATGACCAAAATTGAGTAGTGCAGACTTTTCCTAATTCATTAATTTGAAAAACCAAATTCCTTTAAACTATTTCTCTCATAGTTTTTTCTTACATATTTGGCACCTGCCATTCTTCATTTATAGGAGAATCTAGCATAAGATGGCATCGGATTTAGCACAAAATGGTACATTACACAATTTTAGCTTGATATATCAACATTTTATGATGTTCAGTAAATGCCCTCATGATTTCCAGATGTCTCACCACCTGAATCAGATTTAAATCATGGTGAAATCTTTGATACAGACGCTTGAGAAATAAAAAGGAACATATATGTTCAAATATATCATCTTAGCCCAAGCTTAAAGAAAAACTTCTCTCTGGCCAGGTTGCCAATTTCAAAATTCTCTTAAAACTATCCTCCACAATGGAAGTGTATCCTACCCTCTCCTGTTGGTGTAAGTATAGCAACGTTTGCCTCCCTTGTCCCTGGGGTCCACCAATGGGATTAGTAATGCTTACTGTCACGAGCACTACTGGTAGACAGAAGTGACAACTCAATTAAATCAAATTACCAAATAACTCTTGGACAATGAGCTCATGTAAGATAGGTGCTCCAAAGGTTGCAAGGGGTGATGAATACAAACCCTGCCTTCAGGGAGCTCAGAGCCCAGTTAGCAAAATGACAGGTAAATATGACCAGGTTAACTTATTACAATATTTAATGAAGTATCAACTGAAGAGACAGTGAAAAGATAGACATATATGCAGGTCGACAAAAATCGAGGCAGAAAAGAGTCGGCCACGTAAGGGGAAAGATAATGGCAGAAGGAGAAATACAAGAAAAAAGCTGAGAAGAGAAGGAAAACATCCAGCCCCTGCCTTCCCATGTGTTACAGTATTCATTGTCTAATTCCAGCTAGTTGGTTTATAAATTGAAGTGTGTATCTTTGTTTTATTATTGCTTTTGGTCAGTACTACACAGAAGTAGTACACTATAGACTGGTTCTATACACTAAAGTCTATACACTAAAACTGTATAACAAAATAAATTATAAAGATCAACCTTGTATCTTCCTAAATCCAGAAGAGACTCAGAAACACAGTAGATGCTTGATAAATGTTGAATTTGTTAATTAGTTATCTAAATGATGAAATATTATTATTGGTCTAGGAGTGAAGCTATGATCCAGACATGTATACATTATATAGAATTTCCTAAAGCATATTCTGTAAGATATTAATTCAGTTAAATGTACTACTGGGGGCAGGGAGTCAGTTTCTGAATTGAAATATATTGAGGAAGCATACCTACTCATACTCTCTTCTTAGATATGCACCGTGCTTGTTAATGTTAAGAGTTTGAATGTTTTCTAGTTCCAAAGTGGAAAAAAAAATTGTCATGCAGCTAAGACACTTGAAATTTAAAAATATGCACTAGCCTTGGTACAAATAAAATAGGGAAGGGAAGCATTTCATACAACATCAATCTGATTTACATATAATTATTTGATTGGTAACATTTTATGGGCAATATGGTCACTTTATAGCATTCAAGGAACACATAAATCATGGAGATCAGGAAGTCAGTCATTTTTGGCTTTAAAGCATTCCATCTTATGCCTAAAATAAATTTTTGAGTTAATACAAATTTTAAAATGGCAAAGGATATGTCCAAGTGGAGCTCTCATGTACTATACGTATATGTGTACTATACATATATTTACAACAGTCAACCCATCTAGGCACATCTAGCTAATTTGGATAATAACAATAAAGTATCAAATTCACCATCTAGCACAAGTGTATGTGGGGCGATACTCAACATCATATGAACTTAAATAGTGTTCTGCAAAGCAGGTCAGAACAGTCCTGATCATAGTGGTAAAAAGTCAAAAAGTCACTTCTCCTGCCTTATAAATTATGTGAGGGAAGTCTTGCATTTAAGCTCTGTTGTTGTGATTGAGTCTGCTATTTAGATACTTTCAATTATCCTTTTGATTTCTGGAAACTCGATATGTTGTAGTCGACAACTATGCACAAGCTTTTAAACAAATTACAAATTACTGGTTAAATGTTCAACTGTAAGTGATTGTGGGTCATGGGGCATAATAGTTCAATTAGTGCGATAGACTCAGCTTTTGGTTATCTGTAGTATTTAACTAGCTGGTGAGAGATCCATATCTTTTTATTTTTGTATCCTCTGACCCCCAGCCCAGTGCTTGTCATTACTTGTTTTGAGAAACTTTTCAAAAAGTGTGATTCTTTTGATGTATTAATAAACAAACCATGTTTGTTTTGATTTTGCATTCCCAGTGCCCAGATCAAGGCTAGGTATATACTAGGTGCTCAGTAAATAGTCGTATTTAACAATGAATGTTAATCAAAGAGCTACTTCAGACTACCCATCTCTTAATATTAGATAGCAGTGGTAACAGTGCTTTGTCATCACAGCATTCTCCTGGGTTAATTAGAACCTCAGGAGACCCTATGTCTAAGTTGTTTATCTGATATATTTTAGGATTGTAGAAAATGTCTGTGGAATTTCCATAATAACCATCTGCAAATCCCTACCTCTGCTTGACTATTTAGAAAGGCTGAAAACACAGTATTAGATAACATCCCAGTACCTTTTCTTTTTAGATTTTATTTATTTATTTACTTTAGAGAGAGAGAGAGTATGTGTGTATGTGTGTGGAGGGGGGGCAGAGGAGGAGGGAGAGAGACAAGCAGACTCCCTGCTGAGCAGAGAGACAACACAGAACTCTGGCTTGGGCTCACAACCCTGACATCATGACCTAAGCCAAAACCAAGAGTTGGATGCTTAACCAACTGAGCCACCCAAATGCCCCTACGTCCCAGTGCCTTAAGACAATGTTTACCAACTTTAATCATTAGTGGACCAACACCACGACTGCTCAATCCCAAAACTCTAGAGCATCTTACAATTGCAACTGAAAGTCATATGGCCTGAGTGGATTGCCATGGCACTGCCTATGTTATGCTTATTCTAAGCACTATTATCCATAAAATGCACTGAGTTCAACAAACTTTTATTAAATAAATATTTCCTATGTGCCAGACATCATCCACTAAAAGTAACTATAACTGACAGAGCATTTCTTCTTAGGAACTTCTAGAGTGGATAAATTTTAAAAATGTAATATGTCATTAGGGGATACATGAGCTATATTTCACCATAATAGTGCAACATGACAAAACACCCCAATACTGAGTGTCTTAAAAATAATACACATTTATTTCCTTCATGAATCTGGGGGTCATTTATTTAGGGCAAGCAGCCAAAGGGAAGACCTAGTAGGGCCTATGGGCGATGGCAAGGATGGGGCAAGGCTTTAATTATGGATGAGGTGGGAAGCCTCTGGAAGATTTCCAGCTGACAAAATCAGTATCTAACTTTGAATGACAGAATCTAACTTGGGTTTTTAAAGCTTCCTTCTGATTCCTATAAGAAGGAGCAATGGCAGGAAGGCAAGGGTAGAAGCAGAGACATCAGTTAGGAGAGTATGGTCTTAATATAGCAGTGACATCATGGTGGATGGGTCATGAGTATAGTGTGATGACAGTGAGATGGGGTACTGGATATTTCTAAGGTACTATTAACAAGATTTGCTAAACCCTCAGGTTTGGTGTGCTAGTTGACATTACAACACACACATAACATACATATATTCAATCACTCGTTAAAATATGTACATATTTAAAACAAAAAATGTTCATCTTTGTAGCACCTAAAGTCATCTCCTGTGCCTCCAGACGGTGGTCTGTGAGAACCATACTTTAGGAAATCCTGTTTTGCCTTTAGACAAACATTTAGATTAGTCACTCAAGTTAAAACTCCAAAAATGAAATAAATGGTCAAGGACTCTTGGATTAAAAGGTCACAGACTCTTAAATGTTCTTGGTGACTCAAAACAGAAACTCAAAATAGATGACACTTTTATTTTATTAGAACCTTGCAGAAGAAAAGTTCTCTTTTCCTCCTTCAGTGAGAAAGCAGATGTTTTCTTTGTTAATTTAATCACAGAAATTTCTGGGACTGGGGCACCTGGGTGGCTCAGTCGTTAAGCGTCTGCCTTCGGCTCAGGTCGTGATCCCAGGGTCCTGGGATCGAGCCCCGTGTCGGGCTCCCTGCTCGGCGGGAAGTCTGCTTCTCCCTCTCCCATTCCCCCTGCTTGTGTTCCCTCTCTTGTTGTGTCCCTCTCTGTCAAATAAATAAAAATCTTTAATAAAAAAAAAAAAAAGAAATTTCTGGGATTGATTCCTCACATCAGGAAATTTTTCTCAAATGCTTAATAACCTAGATTTTATTTCCTTGGTGTATTATGTTGGTAAGCGACGAAGCGGCCCATGAGTTCTTTCTTGTAGGAATAAAGGCACACACAAGTGTGAAAGTTATAAGCACCTACTGCTGTTGGGAAGGTGCTATGTCAACACAAAGAGAACAGAGTACTGCCCCCTCCCCCTAAAAATTACAAGAATCTAAATATGTTTTATTCTTGCCGTCACTTTACTTTATTAAAATGAAAAGTAGTGTTCACAGGTATTAAATTTTCATTTTGCCCCAGAAAAAATAAGTGAAATTTTCTGCAAAAATTATAAATTTCCACAGCAGCAACTTCATAAAAATGTATGATCTTGCCCCTCAGGGTGCCTCCTCACTTGTTTGAAATGAAAAGCTGTTTGTACTCATGGTTGGAAATACACACATCAGGAAAAATTAATCATGCAAATATTTGCAAAGCGGGAACAGTAATTGTTGGGAGCCTCTGCAGTGAGCTGCCGCACAATACCACAGATAACAATGCTGGGAGAGAAGGCCAAAGGACAACCCATTTGAACAAAGCCAGGACAGAAGCCCCATCGATGGACTGACAGTACTATCAAAAACATCCTGGATCTGCTCCCTAAGAAACTAAGTTTTGACAGTCATATTGCCAAATATTATCAGAGATAAAATAGAGGTTTTTATTATTTTTTTTAAGGTTTTATTTATTTATTTGAGAGAGAGAGAGAGAGAGAGAGAGAGCATGAGCAGGGGGAGGGGCAGAGGGAGAGGGAGAAGTAGCCTCCTGGCTGAGCAAGAAGGCCAATGCAGAGCTCGATCCCAGGACCCTGAGATCATGACCTGAGCCGAAGGCAGATGTTCAACTGACTGAACCACCCAGGCGCCCCGATAAAATAGTTTTTATTAAACATCTGCAAATGGTACAATGGTAGGCAAGATTTAGAAATTAGGACTGGCATTTCTTGTGGAGGGCAGCTATTTGCTCCGTCCATGTTCTTCCCATCTTTATCTAAGGAATATTATTATAAGGCTTCAGATTTATTTTGCTTTATAGTTTACAAAGGGGAGGAGGGGTACTGTTTTTATTTTTTGTAAGTCAATGCTAATGTTAGTGGGAATTCTAAGTATAATATCATGTAACTGTCATGATACGAAAGGATAAAATAGTTGACTTTCCATTGGCAGAGTATGACCAAGATTATTGGGAAGGGACTTGCTGAGTCATATGACGGCTCTGTGTGTGAGCTGGAACATGAGACTGGATCTCTCTGCATGCTGGGCATGAGACTTGCTTACAGCCCAACCAACTCCTTATGTGTATCTCTGCCTACAGCTCTCTACCATCCCTCTGTTTATAAGGGATGGAAGGAGAAAGATAGCAAATCAGAGGCCCCTAATACGACTGACTACATAATGAGCGGGGCTCAGTGCAAAAGGAAGATGTGGGGCTTTTTGTGCAAAAATTCTTAAAGAATCTCAAGATGGAAACAGTGGATCATTAAGCAAGCATGGGTCCTGTCTGACTGAACAGGGAGGTCACAGACCCATGAAGTTAGTTTTGATTCCTAATATAAGAAGTATAGGCTTCAGTGCAAGAATTTAATGACACCTTTTTGATACTCAGGCCAAACTGCTAATAGGACATCTCCTATCTGGAAGGAGGGGACTGGGGGCTCACTCATACAGGTGGGTTCAAGACATAAATATTTAATAGGGCTTTCTGGATTGGGTGTTTTGAGAACTATAGAATCTTTGTGCTGTCTTTTAATTTCCCATTTAAAATGGCCATCTTGAGAAGAGGTAAAAGCCAGCATTAAAACTGCTAACCATTAGAAGTCTTTTGACTCTTATTAGAAATTTGAAGGCCACGAGCACTTGCTAAGTCATCCAGCAGCCTCAGTTGCATGGGTGGTCTTGGCAGCATCAATGACATGCCCAAGAGGCTCATGCTAAGACCCTCTGATTCCCTCTGATCCTGGATTTTCTCATCTTCAGTAATTTTATGTAAACATCTATTATCCACTTCAGATAGGTGTCACAAAGAAGGCAGGAGAAATCACCAGAAACAATACAATCCAATCACTCAAAGAAAAGTAAATAAAATGACAGAACAGGCAAAAAGAGAATGGTACTTTAGGTACAGGCTTTTTGTTGAACTGCCTCTTGTTTTCTGATTTTCGTTTAGTGATGATCCAGGAGGATTTCCTGAGCATCCAAACCACTACCCACCACTATAGAGTATATCCAACAATTATAGTGATTGCTGCTTACAGTGATCAAGCTTTCTTGATGTGATAGGGTCTGCCAATTTTTGAAGTAAGAGAGAAAAAGATACTTTGTTTTTTTGTGATGAATCAACAGTCAAAAATAAGACATGCTTTCTCAATCAGGTGCCCCTTCATCTAGCCAATCAGCTCAGGAACACCAATATTCTCACCTAAAACTCAGATAAATAAGAGATGAGATGTTCCTCTCATCTTCCTACTTGTTACTCAGTGTATCTTCAAGACTGACCACGGTGACCAAGTTGTGCTGTTTTCACCCAGGAAGGAGCGGGAGGAAACTGCATGAACTTGCCCTCACCTTCAGCATGGGTGACCCTCTGATTGTGGTATCAGATGGATTCTAAACAGTCAACTCTCCATTATCTGCACTGTCAATCCTCTAGTGTTAATCCTGCTTTCGTGTTCTGCCAGAATATTTAAGCTTGATAATGCAGGCACAATGAACTATCTTTTGTTTATTTTTACATCCTAATGCAGCCAGCCAACCCAACAGGAGGACGTCAAACCCCCACACTCAATTACCTTCTCCAACTTGGGAAAGGTGTGAAAAGTAAATATTCAACTCCAGGAGAAAAATCAAGTTTTATTTAAGTTGATTCATCATATGAACTCTTGAACTCTAGTTTTTGGCACAGAGTAGGGAGCAGGGAACAACTCTGTGTAAGGAGTAGAGTGGAGTAGAACTTTCAGCTTCTCCGACCCACATCAGGTCATCCCCATACGGCTTCGTGATGGAATTTGTTGTATAGGCATGACCCCTGCCAAAAGAACAGGGCTGACTCCAGAAATGATGGACAGCAAGAAAGAAGTCACAATATCTTCGATACTGTTAATTCCACAAGCATCACTATCAGGAACCTCCAAGACACTGTACACGAAAATTTTATTGCATCTGATCTTCACTTCATTAAGCTTGCAGAAAATCTCTTTTTGCTGAATATCACTTATTTCAGCTTGTTTTAACTCTTCATAAGATACAGGTCTGAGTGGGGCGGGGGGGAATGTAAAGCTAAAGGCAGTCAAAATGAAAGCAGCCGCAGCCTCAGTGTGCATCTCCCACATGAGTAAACACCACACCAGCAGCTCCTGTTTTTTAAAACTACAGAAGACATAGGATTATGGGCTCTTTCTGCAATGATTGCTTAGAAGTTTGGAACTTAAATGTCTACCACTGATTCAAAGTGTTATAAATTCCCAGAACATCAGGCCATTCCTTGTAATTGAGAACACCTGTGATGTCAAATGCACATTCTGAAACTATGTGATCCTGCTCCCCTCCAATTAGCTAAATAATCCAAAAAATACATGGATAGACATTGCCTGTCAGAGGCTCTCATCCAGGAAGAAAACTAAGTGTCGCACCATTACGAAGCCTGCCTTTATCCTCACCAGTTTACCTGGGAACACCAGAAATCCATTTAAATTTTGGTATCTTATTGATTAACTAAATTAACTGATTTCTGAAGGCTTTTATATCTAGAGGGGAATGTCAAATTGCCCCAAGGAAGGGCAGATCAAATCACAGAAGACAATGTCATTAGTCTAAAATGTCATGCCCATTGCCTTGTTCTTCTCACCCACCGCTACTGATGAGACAATACATTTTTCAAATTTGCAAAAAAAAGCAGAGACAACATTAATCATCCAAACTAGACCCTTCGACTGCAGAGCTGAACTGTCCTACAGGCGATGCTGCAGACCTCTGAAAAGTCCAGGGATCTCTCTAATTAACTGTCTAAAGGGAAAAGAGAGGATTTAATACTTTATTTTGACAATCCCAAAACATCAGTGGTATGGCCATAGCTCTTGGCATCACTGGGACTGCACACCTACCTACTCTATCTTGTTAGGAACTTTTTGGTCTTTCATATGACAATGACTTGCAATGTGTAGTCACTGTCTCCTGGCAGGGAGTAAGGCGGGGAGAGAGGGAAAAAAGCCCAGCAATTACTGTGCAATACTCAAATCTGCCTGCCAACAGAAGAACAGTGATTTGTGAGACACATCAAGAGGTGCTGGCAAGATCAATCTTCGGAGATCCCTCTGATAGAGGAATAATGAGTTGACAAAGACCAATGTTCAGTTGGGTCCAAGCCCAATAAGATTACTGTTCAGCATCATCAATATTGTCTCTGTTTGGAACTGACACAATCAGACTGGAATCAATTGTATTTTCCACAGCACTGTCACACATGATTTTTAACTTTGGCTCACAACTCTGTAGAGGAGCTTGCAGATGTTGGCAGATTTTTGCTAACTTACGGATGTCATTATTAAGTAGGAGTTGCACCCCACAGTAATTTGTGGTTCTGCAGTGTTTCTCTGAGGTCTGTATATTGAAGAGAGAAGACAAGGAGGAAGAGAAGGAGGAGATGAGAGATTAACAAGAGGGATTTTTCTGTTTAGCCTCCTCCTTTTGTTTTTGTTTTGTTTTTTGTTTTTCGTTTTTGTTTTTTTTAGTGTAATAACCAAATACCATATGTAAATGGATAGGCTAGTCCTTAGCTTCAGCTTAATTTAAGATGGGGATCAAAGATTTTTACTGAAACACAGAATCATGAAAATTTTTCTGCTATGAAGCAACATAACAATAAAATTGTTATGTTTCACCATCAAAAGACAGAGGGTATATGTAGATGGCTCTGTATAGAAAATATTAGAAGTTGTTCAAGGAGTTGGAAAATCTAATAAGCAATTTGATTTTTAAACAATCCCTGCAGTCTCCTCCAGAGTGTTTTATAAGTCATTATTCCCACCACAGAAAGCTATCAACTTTGTATTTCATGAGATCCATTTGGGTCTTTAGCCTTGCCCATATGGGCGTCCTAGGCCTGATATTAGCTTACTGATCAAGTTATCCAGGAACACAATGTGGCTCATGGTCATAGAATTAAATGCTGAAAAATGCAACAAGGGGCAGGGGCTGGATTTCTCTTTTGCCACAAGTATACATAACAATGGCTCTGCTGTATTTTCCCCATTGAGATCCATCTAAATGTAAATTTTGTTATAAGTAAGTACCCTAGAAAGACAATTAAATATGCAGTGCAGAATTCTCCAATTTAATAGACTTAAGTTTTACCTAACAAACTCAGGTCTTTAAATCATTCAATCTGTCAGAAATTCCATTTCATCAAATCTAATCACAGTCACTATAGGGTCTCTCAAGTCCAGGATGACACCAATGTTCTGGAATTTTATGTAAAACAGACATTTATAGGGGCTTCTCTGGTCTCTGATCACCTCTGACATGGTCTTTGTCCAAGCCCATGTGGTTCCTGAGGGGCAGGCATGAGCTTACTCTTCTTGGGCAGGATAGCTTTGTGGAGCCTGGGAACCTCAGTACCTATGGTCCAGCCTTCTTAGGTGGATCCTGTAGTCATTTCCTCCTGATGTCCTGCTTCCATTCCAAGGCTCCGTGAAGAAGTGGAAGCACCAATTTCAAAGTACCCCAAACCTCTGCTGCTTCTCTCAAGAGCTCCCCCTCTCTTTCATACTCACTGCAGCAACCATTACCCCACTCCCCTCCAGGGCTCTCACTTCTCTCCATTTCCTGGTGTAACCCCCTCAAAGAGTTTAGGTTAGAAAACAAAGCAGAAAAGGTACTAGTCCTTGGGGTCCTTGGAGTTTTGACTCCATCACAAAGGGCTAGAGAACAATAAGGCCAGGTTAGCATCTCAAAACGGGGTTGGAAAAATGAGAAAAAACCACAAATTAAAATCTTAGTAAATTATCCTGTTATGCCTGCAGCTAGCCAGGTGGCCTTGGAAAAGTCCCACCATAATCCCAGATCTAAAAAAAGTAGAAAGGTAATACTTGAGAGCATCAGAGGAGGGCAGGCATATGAAAAGGTTTTGTTAAGGCTAAAATATTAGCTGTAGCAGTTATTTTTATTGTTTCATGCTCCTTGCAAAGCAGGAAGCAATTTGCAGCTGAGAGGTGGAAGAGAAAGAAGAGAGTCCAGTCTTCGATAGACTTGATTTCTTAGGTGGCTTGGATCTGGTCTGAACAGATGGCCCTATTGGGCTCCATGCTAACTGATAGCCCTGGGGACTTTGCAAAGGCCTCATGCTCAGCACTCCTCTAGTGAACTAAGAAATGCCAGTTGCTCCATTAGGCAAACTCCCAGAGGAGCAGCTTCCTTCCCAGGGGGGTCCCTGACATCAGCTCAGCCTTAAATATTATGAGCTCTAGGGAAATAGGTAGGAGGAAATGTCAGTGCGTATATTTGGTTTGAATCTGTGTGTGCAGCATTAAAGACCTGAGTATCCCTGGAGGGTATTTAAATAAATGCCAATGTGCAGGGCTGGACTTATGTATAAGTGGATCAAGTCTCTGCCTATTTGGTTTAAACACACCAAAGCATCCCTGACTGAATGTGAAACTCCTAGCAGGTGCTTCTCTAGCCCTGGAAGTACTTCCTTAAGGAAATGCTTCATTTAACTTGGATCAGATATTGCTAATACCTGATGGATGGATAGATAGATGGATAGATGATAGATGGGTAGATGATAGATAGATAGATAGATAGATAGATAGATAGATAGATGATTGATAGATGATAGATAGATGATAGATGATAGATAGATGACAGACAGATTATAGATAGATAGATAGATAGATAGATAGATAGATAGATAGATAACAGCAAAAGTTGGTTTATCTGACCATCACACAGCAAGATTTTGTGTCTTGAGGATTCAAGACAGAGGAAGAGTACATTATTACGTAAAAAGAAGGAAAGTCAAAGCACAGATGGGAAGGGTGTGGAGTGCTGAGTGGAGCAGGTAGAAGACCAAAGCATCTAGGAGACAAGTAGTGGTCCCAGGTACCAGGTCTGAGAGCAATAAAAGGAGAGAAAGTGCCAACTAGGGGCAGAAAAGGAGAAGTACAAAAGATCTGCCTCTGCCACAAATGCCTGCCAGGGTTTTCCCCCCCATTCTCATTCAATTCAACAGAAATTAATTATGAGCATCATAGTCATATATATTCTACTCATAAAAATGTGAAAACCTGGCCTGAAAGGGAGATTCAAACACCAGGAACCACATACCTGGTCTGTAGTTCAAATCCACTATTAGTCACTTGTTCATATCCTTTACATTTTCTGAGTCTCAGTTTCTTCTTTTGGAAATTGATGATAATACTGTCTGTTGGGTTAGACAGAGCAGATCTAAGTACATACCTAAGGGATCCCACCATTTCTTCCACTGATAACATGCGGGAAAAAGAATAACAGACCCCTCCCCCTTTCCACTATTCTTCTGGCAGTAAGATATAAGAAAATGGGTTAACAAAGGATGGCACCCATGACAAACCCAACCCAGGCTCACTGCTGGGTCTGTCTCCTGCTTAGACTCCAAAGTGGAAATCCTATGTTAGAGACTCCAGTTGCCTGTCTTACATGGTTCGATGGTCTTCATATGAGTTTTCCACAAATCCATTGATGAGCAGCTGTGATGAAAGCCCCAAGGAAGGTTCAACCCCATGCAGGGACCGACATTAGTAAATGGTCCTTACTTTCCACCCTTTCTGCTCTTTGAGGTTCTACCCCTGAGGGTGAGACTAAGGATTGAAATTAGGATTGTTCAGTGAATCACTCCGAACTTTGCTTGACCTACTATAGAGTAGTCCTAAACTATAATGTTCGTAAGAATCACCTGGAGAAAACAGTTTTTAAATGCAGAGGATTCCTGAGGCCTTTCAACCTGCAAGATTTTATTTTCTTGTATGAACTTTCCAGAAAATGCCCTAGGATTAAGAACTATTGCTTCTTCATCTTTTCTCACTGCAATTTAATATCATCATTTTCTGCTCCATATGCCAAATGTCTTGACCGGATAGATAAAATTTGGTGTTATTTTTCTGAGAGTAAATGGCAAAATAGCATTGTAGAGAATTTTTCAGAGTTATCCTAGCCTTAAAATTACTTTGGAACCTCAGCTTTACTAGACAGTATAAACATTATAATAAAACACAGATTTATATATTATATATTTAATTTTATGTTCAAATAAAATTATTAGCATGTTTATTTATATGCATTTTTATATTTCCTCAAATAACAAAAAGGAATTGGATTTTGTTAGCTGCCTTGCTTAAGTCAGCATATAACTCCTTGCCCAATTTTCTGCATCTGCTATAGTCAGCCTCACTGAATATTGTTATAACTAGAGAAGAACTAAAGTGAAGGAACAGAGAGTGAGGTAGTGTATTTATTTCTTAGCTTGTGATCCTATGTAATTCAATGCACACCGCCCCCCCGCCATTGAGTCATTTCCCCAGTTCTCCCTGAGTCTGAGAGGGAACTTCGGCAGCTTGAAGATCCCATATTGGCCACACCTTCCTCATTCTCCCCATAACAGTGTGAGCTGCCAACCTTAACAAGAAGAGAATATGGAATTTCTCATAAGCCATAGCTCTGTGCTTCATTTTAGGGAGAGGCAGGATAGCAGAAGTGTTAAGAGCATGGCTCTGGAGACAAGCCATCACTCTGCCATTTATTAACTACAAGACCTCTCTTTATCTCAAATTCCTCCTTTGTAAAATAAGGATGATAATAGTACATGTCCCACATGAATTCTGTCGGATTAAGTGAATTAATACATGGAAAGCATTCAGAACAGTGTCTGGGACATGGAGAGCAACAATTAATGTTAGTTATTTTATGAGAAAATATAGGTGCTGTGTAAGAAATTAAATACTTTATATATGGGGAAATCCTCATTATGGATATTAACTGTTATTATTTATTAAAATGTTAAATTAGGTTTTAAAATTAAAACCACTAACAAATTACATTTAAATAATTTAGACCCTAATAATATGAGAAAAGATTTCTAAGAGGAGGAGTATGTTCAAAACTTTTTTTTTTTAATTCTACAGAGAGAATATGGAGTTATTTTGGTTAATTGAGGCAAAATAAAAATAATGGGGAGGAAGGCAAAGCAGATCCAGAACCACAGACTGAAAGGAATTCCAGACTATGAGATAAAACACATCAATTAAAGGGGAAGTCCATAAATGGGCATTAGGACAAACACTAAGGGATCTAATATCATCTAATATGGAATGTAGGATGGTGGTTCAAGACCCATAATCAGCAAGATAAGAAAATCTAGATAATGGTAATTTATTCATAATCTAGCTAGATAGGTCTTGGGAGAGATCTGTGAGCAGGTATGGGGAACATGTGATCTATGAGTGGATAGAAAGCAGGGTCCCAGCTTAGAGCTGGGATAAATGATCAAACTCTTCCCATTGGAGGGGAATCTGTCAAGAATGAAGGATTCAACTCTTCTCATGATGCCAAGGCAGGAACTCTAGGGAAGAATGAAGATTGATTTATAAGAACTGGAGCATGAGGTGGTAGCTACTTCCTACACCAGTGGTAGATGTGTAACTGGATCTTCAAGGGAAAGACCTGAGATTTAAAGTTTACCAATTTCCATAGTATAAATACTCCTGATAAGCTGATTTCAAGCTACTTTTGTGACATCCACTAGACTGCAAAATTCCTAAAACATTAACAAGTGTCAGTTCCAGCATACAACGGAAGCCTGGTTTTCATTGAGGGAAAAGATGAAAGACTGATAAAGAGTCAAAATATCGATGCTGAGGGGCACCTGGGTGGCTCAGTCATTAAGCGTCTGCCTTCGGCTCAGGTCATGATCCCAGGGTCCTGGGATCGAGCCCCGCATCAGGCTCCCTGCTCCGCGGGAAGCCTGCTTCTCCCTCTCCCACTCCCCCTGCTTGTGTTCCCTCTCTTGCTGTGTCTCTCTGTCAAATAAATAAATAAAATCTTTAAAAAAAAAATATCGATGCTGAATCCTGAAATGATAAGCTTGACCATCTTCATTCCTCTTGCCAAAGGTCAGGTTTGATCCTGAGAGACTAGGCAAGGTTGAGTTTTCAAGTAGGGCAATCAGGTAGCCCCAGTGAAAAGAAAAGTGAGCAAGCTTGACACAAGCTGGGCTGACTATACTACAGCCACCCTCCCCCAGGACTATTTTTTCTGCTTGGTATGGACCAGGAAAAAGTGAAACTATGCAATCCTGAGCTACCAACACAAGCTGACCAGCCAGTTCAGGCTCAACACAGAAGCCTGGACCAGCAACAGAGACTCACCAATTAAGTAAGCATTTCCATGATAGAGACTGTGAATTGGTAAATGCTCTTTCAGCAAAAGACACGTTATCTCAATCCCATCCCCCTCATAAATTATTCTGCTTTCTTCCAGAGTGAATTCTAAAAATAATTGGTGACAATAACAACATTAATAGCATTACTTGAGTAACTTCTCCATGGCTGGTATTGTTCAAGGCACTTTAGTCTGTGGTTTCCATTAACCCATATCAAAATGGGATTCAAACATTAGTCCCTGAAGCTCAGGGCCCCTTGGAGACGCCTGAGGGGCCATGTGAAGAGGGAAGACAAGGCCCAGGGCCTGGGGCTTTGCATTCTTATTTCTACTTCAGCAGAATAGCTCCACTTACATCTATGTATGTACTGAAGTTTCATGTAAGATTCTTTTTCAAATAGAGACTCTATTGATAAAACAATTTTTTTTTTTGGAAAGCAACATAACCTTAAAAAAAGTCTTACAAGATTGTTATATTTTTTCTTGTTATGAAAAAGTTAAAAATCTAAGATGAAAAACAAAATCACTTCTCTAAGGTAAATACTATTAACCTTTTGTTGTATACCCTTCCAGGCTTTTTTTAAAAGTGCATATTAAAGTAGGTTTTATTTTCTACATTTAACAGTGGAGGAAATTTATACTTGCCCGGAATAACACAAATGAGCAGGGATCCTAACTCAGGTCTGTCTCCCATATTCGTATTAGGAAAAATAGGCAGTTACCTCTTATTCCCCACATACAAAGACCATATAAATTGGTCCCTTTGTCTTTCTATGAAATCCAGTGGTACGGCTAATGACAGCACTCACATCTGCCTAGTCTATAGCTTATATCTGAGTCAATTGTCCCCCAGAGGAGGAAGCCCTACACTGAATTCCATAACATATAATACATACGCACGGAAAGGGAGTAGACCAGATAGATGGTTTACATCCTGGCCCCATGGGTTTATACAGTTCTTAAATGTTATCTCTTCCTTAGGCCAGGCTTTTATCATTAAGCATTAATACCATCTAAAAGAGATAAAGATTGTTATAAACTTTGAAAGGTTTCAAGAGCAAATAAATGCTAGCTTATCAGTTTCAGAGTCAAAGAATATTAAAATTAGATTAAAAATATACAATTAACCTAATACATTTTGAATTTGGACTAATTGTTTGAAATTCAAAAGGACCCCAGGATATTTTTCACTTGAAACACAGAAATAAAAAATTCATACTAAACAGGCAGAGTTTGCCCTCAAGGTTGAAAACATTAATCATCATGCATCTAACTGTTAACTGTAAAAAATCATTTTTATTCTGATTTAAAGGGAATTATTTAGTGAGTGTTTTTAACTTCTCTGCTTCCTCAAGCAGAGGTGGTAACACAGGGTCGGTTTCTGGGCTCCTCTGCCCCTGCATGTCTCCCCTTCTCTACAAGGAGCTGCCTTTGATTTACAAGGGAGCTCCTGGTCCAAAGAATACACAAAGCCCAGGAAGAAATGAGAGCCTGCTAGAAATGACATTGAGATTTAAGTACTAAATTCAGGAAATGATTGAACAGTCTTTCTAAGAAGGTATACATTAACCCCAAGTAAACAGGAACTTGAAGTGACAGGTGAATCAGTAGAGATGAGTCTTCACAGAACTTTTCAAATTTTCTGAGAATCTGTCCACAGAATTGGAAAGATCATCAAGCTAAAAGTAACCACTTTATAGAAAAAGTTGACTTTCCATAGGATGGGCAGGAATATTTAAAATCAGGAATGAAATAGAACCAATTAAATATACTTTATAGCCTTTTCGTGTAGCTTTCTCACTGTGCCAAACCATTCCGACTACCTGACTGGCCTGTAATTGTGCTTGGACTCTTTAGTATTGAAATTTCCTGAAGTGTGATCCAAGACAGCTTTACTGACACAAAACTATTTTCCACAAGTAATGTTGGAATAAGACTCAAAAGGATTCATCATCTCTGACTGCGGGGTTGATCCTTGGTTCACCAGAGATAAGAGAATTTCAGATTCTTTTTTAAATCTGGTTCTGGACAACATCCTTGTGCTATAGTGCTGTGGGTGATATCCTTCCCCTTTATAAGTATAAATTTTAGACAAATATCCATTGTTAATTAGAATCTTTTTGTCTTTTAAACTACAATATAAAAAATTTACTAAAAGTGTTTTACTATATGTCAAAGCTAATTTTCAAGATGAGTCTATTTTATTTCTCTACCTAAATATTTGGAGCCATGGAGTTTGCTGTAAAATATGAGGATTTTAGACAATAAATGTTTAAAGTCACTGTCATTGATCCCACTTCATTCTTCTATAGTGACTACAGAATGGAACCATAGGAGAATAATGTAGGAAATTTTTACATATAATTATTATAAGGGATACATCTCACACTAGTTATGAGGACTTTATAAGATTTTAGCCAAATCTCTGGACAGATGCTATCTTCTGGAATTAATCATCATCATATTTTTGACTAGTGAAATAGGTCATTATTATACCCTTAATACTATGCTAGATGATCAGAGATTATAGCAACATGTCCATTTTCTAGGCTAGGTAATTCTGACTAAATTTCCTCTTGAGGAAGTCCAGAAAGCTGAAAAAAACAGAAGAAAAAAAAAGTATGTTTAAGGAGAGCTAATAAAATAGCAAAGTAGCAAAAAATTCATCCAGGCCTGGATCTGGGGAAAAACAGAGACCCAGGGAAATGAGTGCATTTGAGGGTGGATTTTCCTCTGAAGGCATATGTTAATTTGAGAAGGGGACTCCTCATAAGCATAGGGGACCACTATGCTCTCTAAGCATGGGAGTCCAGAGGCCTCTAAGAAGAAGGGCTCTATGAGCTCCCTGGCTTTGGGTTAGGATCTGGAAGAGCTGTATTCTAAGAGCAAGGGTAAACTAGAATTAGATAAGGCCTTAGAAAGACTGCAGGCCAGCATTAAAGAACCTCAGTGCCAGACACTGCCTTAACTTTCCTGAATGCAAATTCCTCCAGAGTGTTTTCCAGGCATCTGGAAAAAGCAAATAAAAGCTTACCTAGGAGGGGCGCCTGGGTGGCTCAGTCGTTAAGCGTCTGCCTTCGGCTCGGGTCATGATCCCAGGACCCTGGGATCAAGCCCCGCATCGGGCTCCCTGCTCCGTGGGAAGCCTGCTTCTCCCTCTCCCACTCCCCCTGCTTGTGTTCCCTCTCTCGCTGTGTCTCTCTCTGTCAAATAAATAAATAAAATCTTTAAAAAAAAAAAAGCTTACCTAGGAGACATCATCCTAGTCTTCATATTATTTCTGTAAACAATTTTTCACATATAATATCCAGTGTACCAAAAATAAAATTAAAAAAAAAGACTAACCAGGGACATGCAGAGACAATAAATAGCAATTTAAAAAGTAGTAAAAACACAAAATAGAAACAGATTCACAAAGGCTCAGTATTGATCCCTCAGATCTCTTTAGCTAGAGATGGCACAGTTAAAAGACCTAAAGCTTAGAATATATAGTTGAAAGTCTAAAAAACTTACACAACAAGAACTTAAAAAGTCTAAAAAACTTCCAAAATTTAAAATATATTGTTGAAAGTCTAAAAAGAAAAAAGAGAGCGAAGCAGGAGCAACATTTAGAGGTATGATGCTTAAGAATACTCTAAAAGTGATGAAAGATATCAAGTCATAGATTTAAGAAACCTCTGTGAACCACACACAAAACAAATACAAAGAAAATCATCCCAAGAGATAATAGCAAAACCACTGAAAAGATGCAGATTATAGTCAATTTCTCATCAGAAGACATGGAAGCCAAAATATAATGCAACAATATCTTTAAGGTATAGGGAAAAAAAGTTACTGTCAATCTAGATCCAAGTATTCTAGAATTATTCTTTTTAGAATAAAAATTATTCTCTTAGAATAAGAGCTAAATACAGTTCAGACAAACTAAGAAAATTTGTCACCAGCAGACCTATAATAAAGAACTATTATAGGATTTTCTTCAGATGAAAGAAAATAATCTCAGATAGAAGACTGGAAACTAAGGAAAGCTTGAAAATCAACAAAACATGAATATTAGAGTAAATATTAATAAATATTAACTGCATAAAAATAATTTAGTTGACATATATACATACACACTAAAAAAGAGAGAATAAATGAAACTAAATTATTCAGAAAGGTAAAAGCGCCAATAAATAGTAGACATTTATAAGTAAAGGATGCATGCTGTAATCTCTAGTATAATCATTAAAAAGGCAGTATAATCATTAAAAAAGCATAACTTCTGTAGTAACAGAATTGAAGTAAAATTATAAAAAATAATCACTCCAAAAGAAAACAACAAGGAGAGAAAAGAAACATGGAGGTAACGGCACAAATAGAAATCATTTGAAAACGTAATAGATTTAAGTCAAATATATCAATAAATGATACTAAATATAAAGATACTAAATGCTCAAGACAAAACTTCAGATGATTACAAATAATGAAACCCAAGTAAATACCCTTTTAAAAGTATATTTCTGGAATCTTAGGATGCAGATTGTTAAAAATAAAAGAAGAAATGAAAGCTAGGGTAGCCATATTAAGATTACGCAAAGTAGATTCTAAAGCAAAAAGCTGCACTAGATGTAAAGAGGGATATTATAATGATAAGTATAATTTATTGGAAAGATTAACGATTCTAAATGAATATGCACCTAACATAACCTCAGATATATAAAGTAAAAATTGACAGAACCAAGGAAATAGACAAATGAATAATGATAATAAAAGATTTTCTCAGTAATTGATAAAACACACAGACAAAAATAAGAAATTATATGGAAATATTTACCAGGAGGATCATAAAGAAACATAATTGAAATATATAAAAAATTGTGACCACCATTTCAGAATACACACATTCTTATCAAGCATATATAAAATTTCCCAAAAACTGACCATATTTTGGGCCATAAAGCAATTTCAACAAATTCCAAAAGAATGAAATCATACAGAATATGTGCTCAGATTTCAGTGCAAATAAGCTAGAAATCAGTAAAAATAAGTAATAAACTAGAAAATCCCCACATGATTGAAAATTCAGCAATATACTTCTAAATAACTCATGGATCAAAGTAAAATGAAAAGAGACATTAGAAAATATTTTTAACCAATTGATAATGAGATTATGACCTATCAAAACATATGAGGATGCTACTAAAGTTATTTGTAAATGGAATTTATAGCTTTAAATGCATATATTAGAAAAAAAGAGAAACTAAAACTCAATGAAGTAAACATCTATCTTTTAAAATTAGGGGGGAAAAAAATAGAAATTTAACCTAAAGAGAATGGATGGAAGTACATAAAGAAAAAAAGGAGAAATTGTAAATGAAGCAAACATATAATAGAAAACATCCATAAAATTAAATTTGTTTTTTAAAGACTAATTGATAAACCCTGATAAAACTAATACAATTTTTAAAATGGTAGGCATAAATAACCAGCGTCAATATTAGTGACATCTCCACAGATGCTACAGATATTAACAGTATTATGTCAATAACTTTGAAAATTTAAGTTAAAGGATATCTAGAAAAATAAACTTAAAACTGACCAAAAAATTAAAATATTTTTAGTACATCATTGGTTTTTGATATAATGTTCAATGGTTCATTAGTTCAGTATAACACCCAGTGCTCACACATCATGTGCCCTCCTTAATGCCCATCACCCAGTTATCCTATCCCCCCAACCACCTCCCTTTTTGCAGCCCTCAGTTTGTTTCCCAGAGTCAAGAGTCTTATATGGTTTGTCTCCCTCTCTGATTTCTTCCCATTCAGTCCCCCTCCCCCAATTAGTGCAAAAAAATTAAATTTGAATAGATTTCCTGTTATTCACAATACATTAATTAGAGGATAAAAAAATCACACTATGGAGTATCTGGAACACATAACTAACAAAAGGCTCCTTTATGTAACATAAAAAAAAAAATTAAAAAAAAACTCTGACAAATCAACAAAGAAAAGATAGTCACTCACAGAAGAGAGACCAGTAAATATATGAAAGGATGTTCAATTCCATTAGAAATAAGGGAAAAAGAAAACACAATAAGATACCACAAGAATGACTGTTACTTTAAAAGAATAAAAGTAACTAATGATGGTAAGGAAATAGGGAAATGAAGACTACTACTAACAGAACTATAAATTGGTACAGCCACTTTGTTTTTGTTTTCAAATTTTTATTTAAATTCTAGTTAGTTAACATATCATGTAATATTGGCTTCAGGAGTAGAATTTATTAATTTATCACTTACATACAACACCAAGTGCTCATCACAAGTACCCTCCTTAATAACTATCACCCATCTAGCCCATGCCCCTCCTACCTCCCTCCATCAACCCTCAGTTTGTTCTCTATCTTTAAGAGTCTCTAATGGTTTACCTACCCCTCTCTTTCTTTTTTTCCCCTTCCCACACATTCATCTGTTTTGTTTCCTAAATTCCACGTATGAGTGGAATTATATGGTATTTGTCTTTCTCTGACTACTTATTTCACTTAGCATGATCCAGTCTTGCTCAATCCACATTGCTGCAAATGTCAAGATTTCATTCTTTTTGATGGCTGAGTAATATTCTGTTATACACACACACACACACACACACACACACACACACATCTTTATCCACTCATCAGTGGATGGACGTTTGGGCACTTTCCATAGTTTGGCTATTGTTGATTATGCTGCTATAAACATCAGGTGCATGTACCCCCTTTGTATCTGTATTTTTGTATTCTTTGGGTAAATACCTAGTAGTCCATTTTTGGATCATAGCATAGTTCTATTTTCAACTTTTTGAGGAACCTCTATACTGTTTTCCAGAGTGGCTCCACCAGTGGCTCCAGGGGGACCCACCTCTGCATCCTCACCAACATCTGTTATTTCCTGTGTTGTTAATTTTAGCCATTCTGACTGGTGTGAGGTAGTACCTCATTGTGGTTTTGATTTGTATTTCCCTGATGATCAGTGATGTTGAGCATCTTTCATGGGTCTGTTAGATAGCTGGATGTCTTCTTTGGAAAAATGTCTATTCATGTCTTCTGCCCATTTCTTAACTGGATTATTTGGGTTTTGGGTGTTGAATTTGATAAGTTCTTTATAGATTTTGGTTACTAACCCTTTATCAGATACGTTATTTGCAAATATCTTCTCCCATTCCATAGGCTGCCTTTTAGTTATGTTGACTATTTCCTTTGCTGTGCAGAAGCTTTTTATCTTGATGAAGTCCCAATAGTTCATTTTTGCTTTTGTTTCCCTTGCCTCTGGCAACGTGTCTAATAAGAAGTTGTTTTGGAGGGGATCAAAGAGTTTGCTGCCTGTATTTTCCTCTAGGATTTTGATGGTTTCCTGTCTCACAGTTAGGTTGCTCATCCATTTTGAATTTATTTTTGTGTTTGGTGTAAGACTGTGGTCCAGTATCATTCTTCTGCATGTTGCTGTCCAGTTTTCCCAACACCAAAGACTGTCTTTTTTCTATTGGATATTCTTTTCTTTGTCAAAGTTGACCATATAGTTTTAGGTCCATTTCTGTGTTTTCTGTTCTGTTCTATTGATCTGTCTGTCTGTTTTTGTGCCCCTACCATACTGTCTTGATGACTACAGCTTTGTAATGTAGCTTGAAGTCCAGAATTGTGATGCCTCCAGCTTTGCTTTGCTTTTCCAGGATTGCTTTGGCTATTCAGGGTCTTTTGCGGTTCCATACAAATTTTAGGATTATTTGTTCTAGCTCTGTGAAAAATGCTGGTGGGATTTTGATAGGGAATGCATTAAATATGTAGATTGCTTTGCGTAGTAACATTTTAACAGTTTGCTCTTCCAATCCATGAGCATGAAATGTTTTTCCATTTCTTTGTGTCCTCTTCTTTCAGCCACTTTGAAACACAGGTGGGCATTCTCTTCTGAAGTTGAGCATATATATCCCCTTTATCTCAGCAATTCTTCTCATAGATGCCCATGTGCACCAGGGGACATGTGAAACATTGTTTATGGCAGCATTATTTGAAATAGTTCCAAACTGAAAACTAAAACTAAACTTTGACTTTAGGTGGTAAAATTAAAGAAAAGCATGAAAGTAAGGATGTTGGTTACTGTGGATGGGAGGGAGGGAGAAGACAGTGACTGGATTCTAAGATACTGCAATTGATACTTCTTCACCTATTCGGTGGCCACCTGGGGGTTTCCCTCATGGTAAATCATGGAACATGTTTGCTTCATGAATTTTTTTCTATATACATCTAATGTTTTAAATAAGGCTTAAAATAAAATCATTATTTTAACAACTGAAAGAATAAAATTGTTAGTTTTTACTATTGGAAATGGTAATGGTATGTAGTCCTTGTTTTTGCTGTTGTCATTTGAATTGGCAGATCCCATTTCATAGATAATTTCAGAAGATTATAATATTGGGCAGCTCACAAACAACTGGTAATTGGCATTTCTGAATACAAGTCTTCAGAAAAGTCCAGTAAATGCAATTTCATTTAAGTTTGCCCTGTTTTCTGCTAGACATGGAGTAGGGTGTTTGGGTTAATCAAATATTCTGAATAGTAGAGCTACCCTATATCATACATTAATTACATATGTTAAGATGTTAGAATCCATTTTTTAAAAAAAAACACTTTATACAAAAAATACCAGGCATATTCAAATATCAACAATTAAAAAAAGCAAAAATTTACCTTATTTGAGTCTCTTTAGGATAATCATAGTAAGTATCAATTGTCATTTTACTTTTGACATACAGAAGGGTCAGGTAAACACAAGTCTTGTTTTGATAGAATCTGAGGTAAGAGCATCCCTAGTTAGTGTGTTGAAGAAAAACTGTAGTGTCTCCTTACCTGGAATACTGAAGTTTCATTTAGACAGTATTCAAAGCACATTTTGCATTGAGTCTCAGTGACAAAAGAATTGCCTTTCTTCTCTCCTCTTCCCACTGACATTACAATAATCTGTCCCAAACTGATTTGTGAAACCTTTTTAGTGTATGGTGCCCACGTGCCATACACACATATAGAGAATGGTTTGGGGTTTACACAGATTTTTAGAGTCTATACCTATTTTCTGTCTCTCCCAAAGACTTCTCAAGATTTCTGTTTAGAGGGCATAGGCGCTGTACACAGAAAGAGAATGAATAGTGTAGTATATGCAATATATTATATAATAGATATTATGGTGTTATAAATTCAAAGATAGTGCTACTATGTGTCCAAGACATTACAGTTCTCACATTAAAGAGATAAAGGTAATGTAAATTACTCTAGGGATGAACCTGCCCATTATCCCCTTTGGCTGCTAGTTTTATACCAACTCTGAAAGCTGCCTAAGATTTCTAATCTCTGTGCATAAGTTGAAATGTTAAAGTCTTCTTATGTTTTCTTTCCACTTGGTTTCAAAATCAAGCGTCCTAGAAAATGAATACAGTTTAATCTTAATTTAGCCTAAAACTATCCCCTATGCAACATTCCCATATAAACTTCCCAACACACACACACACACACACACACACATACACACACACGCACACACACACGCATGCAAGCACATCCTGTCTTGGGGAAAAAAAATCTATTTCCAACCTAACTTGCCACATTTTTATTATCATGGTTAAAGTATACCCAGGACTTTTAGCCAACTTGTAAAATTTCAATGACAGTCAAAAGTAAAATAGTTCAAAGGCAGGGTGAACTGACTCATAAAGAGCCCTGCCTCGGAGAACAATAGTAAATGGTGTCCTTCCAAGTTCAGAGACTAAGAAAAAGTTTGAGCTAAATCCAGATGATTTAAATTTTTCTCATGGAGAGAAAAGTGAATTTCCTCTACCTGTACTGTTCTATTCCTATAACTGAGTTTGACATGGTCCTAGTTTAAATACAATAGAAACAAAGAGAGGAAGTTATGCTTGGTATCCTTTACATTTATTTCTTCAAGGTTGTTTGGAAATCTTTTAGGCAGTTTCCCTTTCTCCAAATGTTCTCTTCCGCTGTTTCTTTAACTGGAAGAGGTTTTTTGTTTTTTTTTTTTTTTCATTTTATATACTGTACATTTCCAAAGTATATATGGTTCTGGGCATGGTATTTGCTTTCCTTAGAGATATGAATCGCTTTTGTTCATTTACCTCCTTTGAAATTCATTTCTAGTAGCTGCAGAGCTCCTGCTCTGAGTGTTAATAGGCTTCTAACATAGCTGTCATTTCAAGGAATAGGTGCCAAGCTTTCAGCAGCTTATTAACACTTATAACAGCAACCCCTATACTAAACAAACAAATTACACAGAGGAGGACACAAGCAAAATTAGTGTGTATAAATATATATATTCATATGTATACATACAGACAGTATATACTTAGGACTCATCAACGTGTTTGGTTCCATACATGATTAGCCCAGAATTGGCACTTTGTTTTTTATGAATATTCACAGGGAGAAAGAGTGGATCGGTTTTGTATTTGGTCCCAAATGTGAGACGAATACAAACTGGTATAATTACTGAAAGATTTCCATCCTCTCAGCCCAGCGATGCTCTCAAGCCCCCAAAATTGCAGACTTGTGGTATTTCACATCATGGAACTGTGCTAACGTGATCTTTCAGCGCCACTTCATGGGGGATACTGCAGAGGAAGAAAAAGTGGAAATAAGCAAAGAAATACACCAACTGGCAAAACTACTGAGAAAGAAAGAGATGCAAATATGAAAATGTGCTTCAGAGAGTCAAAATTTACATTTGGATATGAACACTGGACCAACTCTCTGAAAACACAAATATATGCTTCCAGATGTAGGGGCAGACATATGTACAGATAAATATGAGAATGTATATTCACGCATGCTTGATATAAATATGTATAAATACACACATACACACACACATATACACATATGCATGTATATAGAGATACACTGTCCTTTACAAGTGTTTGTGTATTTAATGGTTTCATAAAAATTCTTAGCAGCTTTCTTGAAGACATATTTCAATAAAGGCTCTAAATTTTACATTGTAGTAAAAGCTGACCTTTTTTTGAGTATGAAAAAAATCCCAAATCCATTTATAATCACATTATAATATATTTGGAGGTTGTAAATATGTTAAATTCAACTTTTAAATCGGCTGGATAATTTTCTAAAATTTACTAAAATCTGTAGTATTACAGAGGATGGCTTGATGGCCTCTAGCTATCTTGCAAGATTTAATATGTGCTACTTTTATTGTCACTAATAATGACAGGTGGCATTATTAATTGTTCAGTAAGTATCAGTGCTGAGCTAGCAACTTTATAAATTGCACATATTACCCCAAATGTTTCTAGTATCTCCAGACAACTTTCAAATCTGGGGAAGTGAGAGAAATTCAAAACACAAAAGCCAAATTTAGTGATAGAATTTAGGCTAATTAAATAATGATTGAATTTTCCAAAACAAACAAATTCCTCTCTAATACTATTTTTGCTGGACTAGCTATAACTTGACATTATAGTTGGAAGGAAAATTATTTTTAATCCTGTAATAAAAGATAAGATGTGACTTCAAGGAACTCTGTTACAGAAAATGTCCAGATCATATCGTTCAAACCTAGGAGCGACTATATGAACCTCTTAACACATACTTGTCATAAATAGCACAATTCAAAGGAATGATTAATGACTTTCAGGAAAGAATATTCTCTTTTCAAGGTAGCTATAACACGTCGGTAATGAAGTCCCAAAATTTGATGTCCATTCCGGGGTTCTCCCCCCCACATTCCTCACATTGGCTTTTCTCTCACCCCTGTCCCTGTTTAGCAACAAGTTTATAATACCACCTTCAATGCACTCTTCTTGCATTTAGTACTTCAAGCTGTTTTTTATACCTATGGAGCCTTTGAAAACTAAAGAATTCCTTTCATTTGATGCTCTGGAAGTCCTTTAGTGAATTAAGCTCCTCACTACCTCCTTCACTTCTAGACATCTCAGATCACACTAGTATACATATAGGCTACTAAGAGCATTATATAATAAGCTATTTAAAGACCACATCCTCTAGATGCAAGGTCCTTGGGAGGAGTCTGTGCCTTATTTATCTTTATTTCCCTATGCCAAGTACAGTACCTTGTGCATGAGAGCTGTTCCATAAATGATGAATTAATAAAAAAAATCAGTGAATAAAGACCAGGTCTACTCTACATGCACTAATCTGTCTTGGCTCTTACTGCTTTAGTCAAATCCAATTTTATTTTCCCATAAATACCTGCTTCTAGTTCTAATGATGATCTATTCCTTAAGCTAGAGCCAGAAAAAGAAGAGTGTCTGAAAGTCAGGACCTCGTCTCTAAGAACTTCTCCTGTTTCTTTGCCTGAGTAAATTGATGCCTACAAAAAATAAATATGCAGTAGGGTCAGGGCCAAGGGTCTTTTTTGTATGATTTTAGTAAAAACATATTTTTATAGAAAAGTATCTGCAATAGCCTCCCAAGAGTTTGGTCAAATCACCCCAGAATTTGGTTTCCAGTGACAGTTATATGATATATGTGTGAAAATAATGGGCAGTGGTTTCAGACTATGAATGTTATTTTGGTTGACATGCCCAGCAACTACCATGATTTTAAGATGGTAGAGCAAAAGTAAAAATAAATAAATAAATAAATAAATAAATAAATAAGAGGAAAAGGAAGAAAACAGAAACAAAACAACAAAAAAAATTCTAGCTATATTTTTTATAGAAACTATTCAAGTCAGTTTGGAAAGGCTGAATGCCACATGACCCATAAAATATGAACTTACAGTTTTCAATCAAACTGAGGGAAAGTTGCTCTGCCTTTCCACTGGAGTATTTTTAATAATGTCCCCTATAAATATATACATGGTTAGACTCTATGATTATAACACAGTAATAAAGGTCTGTAGCAAAACCTGTTTTCCACCTCACCATTGTTTATGCTATTTTAATAAGTTGAACAAACTTGGGAGACTAAGAAAATGTCACTTTTCCAAGTCTGCTAGGAAGAAATCTGACAACCACAACATAATCATTGAAATGCTGCAATTTGTTAAAATGCTCCTAATAATTTTTTTCTGACTTTTATTCAAAAGCTAAAGCATCACACACACACACACACACACACACACACACACACAGAATTAGGCTAATGATGATTAACACATTGCAGGAGGGAAGGTTACCACGATGTTTAATTTCAAAGTCAAAGTGCGAGGGAGCTGGCACCTTCACGGAATCTCTGATCATGGAAGGGAGCAGGAGCTTGAAAAGAGTGCAGAAAAACATAGGCTTTAAAATAATGAACAGCTTTCCCAATTTTGCCATACCGGTAAAACACCCATATACCATACATGTATACAATTCCCAGGGGATTATAAATTAATTGAGTGACAAACGATTATACCCTGAGTGATAAAGGTCCAGCACTACGATTATCTTTATGGATAATTGGGGCCATAAAATAGTTCTAAAGCACCTTTTATTTGTCATTTGTTGACAATTCAACAGACTCTCCTGTCTGCCATCCTCCATATTTAATGGGTTCCTATCGAAGTATGCAACACACGCGTTTGTATGGGAAGGATGTCTTCATATGGTTATGCCATTGCATATCCTTTACTTCCTTAGGTTGTTCATCAGTCTACCTCCTGCTCTTTTTTCCTCTGACACCTCTGAGATGGTACCCATAGCAACACCTCTGAGAAGAAGGTGAAAGTGAAAATGCTGAAGTCATCCCCAGCACCCAGTGCTGACAATGCCAGTCATTAATGCAGCAGCTTCTGCCTACTCAGATCTCCCTCGCTCCTCTCTGGTCTTGTTTGCCTCCAGTAGCAGCCACAGAGCTCACTCACAGAGATCCAGAGACTTGCTGTTAATGATTTGTCACTTGTTTAGAACACCTCAGGATGGCAGCTCTATATCATCTGCCCTCAAAGGCACTGCCAGGTTGAATTAGGAAACAATTACCCAGTTTATGACTAGTAAAGTAGGCGCCAGAATTTCCAATTAAACTCCCATGTTTCCAAAGAAGGCTGGGTGCCCCTATATTTGAGGAAAGGAAGAGGCACCACCATTAGGGGTAGTTCTATTCACTCCTGCTTAAGAATAAGCCATGTGAGAATCAGTGCCCTCTAGATTAATAAACTGAGAGCAACAGAATGTAGAGAATGGTTTTACGTGAATTCACTTATTACATTCTCATCCTTTGTTAGGATCTGGGTGAAATGAAACAATGGACACAGTTGCCTAAATGCTTTTATAGTAGAGAACCAAAAAAAACCCAAAAACAAAAACAAAAAACAAAAAGCCCTAACACGTAGCTTTATTACTTCAGTCACTGGGCTCCTTCTGTGTGTGTTTGTGAATGTCCATGTGTGTGCGAGCACATGACCCAGAGAAAAAAGAAAACAATGATTATAGAATTCCTTCTTTCTTTTACATTTTGAATAGATAAATGCTAGAATCTGTAGATTTTTGTCAAAATGAAAAGTATATTTTACTCTAAAAAGCATCCATTATTGAATGTTTAAAATCAAATATAAACTTGTATAAATTGACTAATTTAAAGTGTAATTACACTGAACAGATCTTGACTTAAGTATACCCTATGGTTTGAAATCATTATATTTATTGAAACAGAATAAGGGTTTTTTTATTTCATAGCTAAGAAAGGTCAAATGTTATTGAACTTCAACTCCAAAAAGTTACAGTCTGGAGTTTCCACACAATGGGTCTCATAATATCATATAATAATAATAATAACTCAGAAACTTATTAAAAACTCCAGAAGAGTACACAGATACTTAATAAAGGCCTATGTATGCAAATATCACACACTCTTACATCCTTATTCTGTCCCCTCCCAAAAGAGGAAGAAAACTAACCATTTATCAGTAGCAGTGTGAAAGGAGAAGATTTATCATTTTAAATTTTTCATTGCAGATGGTTTTCATTTTAAAAGGCAGGGAAGCGATTTTTTTGAAATCATTTTTTTTCCCTAATGCAATTGAGCCAGACATTTCTCGTAAATCTTGTTGCTTTAGTAGACAATACTCAATTCTCTAAACTTTATATGCAATAGCCAAGCTTTTTTTTTTTTTTTTTAAGGTGCCCGTCTCCCAGGCATGAAAATGAAAGCCACCTGAAAGGTGGCATCATATCCAAAGTATGATATCCAGAGACCATTCCCCTTTTCCTTAGCTCATTAGCTCGCAGTTCATCAAAAATACTCATCTTTTTGCCCAAAAAAGATTATGATTTTCAATGAGTTTTTAAAAGGTTTCTTTCTTCTTCTTCTTCTTCTTCTTCTTCTTTCTTCTTCTTCTTTCTTCTTCTTCTTTCTTCTTCTTCTTCTTTCTTCTTCTTCTTTCTTCTTCTTCTTCTTTCTTCTTCTTCTTCTTCTTTCTTCTTCTTCTTCTTCTTCTTCTTTCTTCTTCTTCTTCTTCTTCTCCTTCTTCTCCTTCTTCTTCTCCTTCTTCTTCTCCTTCTTCTTCTCCTTCTTCTTCTCCTTCTTCTTCTTCTTCTTCTTCTTCTTTTTTTTGGTAAATAGCAGGAAAATAAAGGAGTCCGCCAGTCAATATATCTTTTGAGTCAAGTAGCAAAATGCACCCAGTGATTCACCGAGTTCATTGAGTCAGGGAGCCAAGCACAAAGCAAGCCATGGGGAAAAAGCAGAGAGGAAATGTTGCCTTTGTAATTAAAAAAAAAAAAAAAAAGAATCATTTAATATTGGATTTGAATTTCCTGCATGATGCTACCCCATTTATGGAAAAACAATTTAGCATTTGTGGTACAGCATTGGATACTTTCTTTTTATTTATTTATTCATTGAGAGAGAGAGAGTGCAAGGAGAAGCAGAGGGAGAGGGAGATAGAATCCAAAGCACCCTCGGCACTGAGCACAGAGCCCAACACCTGGCTCAATCCCACAACCGTGAGATCAAGACCAGAGCCAAAACTGAGTCATATGCTTAACCGACTCAGTCACCCAGGTGCCCCCAGCATTGGATATTTTCACTGAGCAAATGACACAGTGGTACTGTGCTGATTAGATTCACTACTATTCATAAATACATTTGTTGTCAGTTTTTGAGGCCTGCAGCATGCCTAAAATCAAAATGCTCATTTAAATACCATCAGATGAAAAAAAAAACCATCAATCATCTTTACATGAAAAGTTCAGTCATATACATATGACTATATGTATATAATATAGTATATTCTAATGGGAGATTCCTTCACCATGTGCCCAGACCAAAAAATGTTACTTTTTTAGATGCTGAGGTTGGGCCTCTTATGACCATTTATGTTCTCAGCTTTGAAGAAAACATGGCTTGAATAAAATACAATCACTGGTTAGTGTGTATTTTGTAAGCTCCAAGTGAGCAGATCCAAAGATGAAGTTCATCTAAGATTTTACTAAATCAATATTCCTATTTGCAAATGTGTCAAGTAGATGCAACCAAAAATCAATATTTACAGAAAATCTTCTTCTTAGAGTCAACAAAGATGGCACATGGTGGTCAAGCTCCCTGGACAGGGAGCGATAGGAGGAGCCCCGGAACCTTAGGCCCCTGATACCCACGTTACTACCTGTGGCTTCATCTAGAAATGAGTGAGTACTGAACATAGTAGAAATGTCGAAAATGATCTTTAATCAACAAGGACTTCTTAAAACAATTGTCTTTAAGTTTGTTCCAAAGAGCATCTGATTTGACATTTGTTTGCTCTAGCATAGAATACGCTTCTGCTGCAGCTCTTTCCCTTTTATATATATATGGTGTTCTATTATTAAACTATGAAAATTACTGGGGAAAAATAATTCCATTTTCCAAGGCCTCTTTCCCTACAGTTCAAAATTATAATATTTGGAAGAAGTTTTTCTTAAACATCTGGAAGATACGCCAAAGCAATGAGCTGAGACACAAAAATCCTTTGCTCCAAGAATACATTCTTAAATGTAATGCTGAAAAGTGTAAACAGGAAAATGAAAATCACCCATAATCCTATCACTAAGAGATGACACATCTTATGTGATATATATTTTTCTAAATCAGATCACATTTGACATAAAAACCCACCCTCTAGGGTTTGATAGAAATCCAGTGTAGGTCACCTTATATTTCCCCTCCTTTAGGATATTACACAGAAACTAGGATTTACACAACCCAGCAAATTTTAGAAGAGGGACCTCTGTCCTTCAGTCATTTGTAGTTTCCACTGCAATGATCACAGTCAGCTCAAAGGTTTGTTCCTCTTGTCTCCTCTGCAATGTCACCCTGAGCCATGTGGATGCCCTGCTGTAGCTTAAGATCAGGCTAAATATTCTTTCAAAGCATAATTTTTATATCTGTATAATGTTCCATCCTATCACTGTGCCATGATTTCTTCAACCATTCCTACATTGACATTTGAATTCTTTCAAGAATTTTTATTACTGATAACCCCACATAATACTACATTTATATATAAATCTTGGACCACATCTCTATTTTATTTTACACATCCAATGTGGGGCTTGAACTCACAACCCCAAGATCAAGACCTGAGTTTAGATCAAGAGTCAGACGCTTAGCCGACACATCTCTATTTTATAAGGATAGATTCTTAGCAGCAGCACACCTGTATGAAGGAGTACAGACGGTTTTAAGGTCTTTATTCAAACTTCAGAATTACTTTTCAGAAGTGATGTTAACGTGTTAATGATTTAATCCTTTCATAATATTTGTTGCAGATGCCTGGGGCGGCTCAGTCAGTTAAGCGTCTGCCTTTGGTTCAGGTCATGATCCCAAGGTCCCAGGATCGAGTCCCGCATCAGGCTCCTTGCTCAGCGGGGAGCCTGCTTCTCCCTCTGCCTGCCGCTCCCCATGTTTGTGCTCTCTCCCTCTCTGACAAATAAATAAATCTTGCTAAAAAAAAAAGAAAAAATATTTGTTGCAAATTTCCTTGTCTACCTTTCAAGTACAAGTTTTAAGTCTTCATGTAGTTAAATCTATGTGTATATTTTTCTTTGTATTGTTTTTCTTTGTTTTATGCTTAGGAATTCCGTATCCTAAGATCTAATAATATTCTGTTATATTTTAATTTACTGAATAATTCAAACTAAAAATTCGTTACAAAGAAAGAACTTAAAATTTTGTTTTTCAAAATAGCCAGTTTCTTTCTCCCAGTCATTTATAGTACTATTGTTAGCCGCATGTCAGGACTAGGATTTGGGTGAGAGGAGTAAGGGATTCACCTCAGGAAAAATTTAAGGGGGCATTAAGAAAACCTCAATAATCAAGATATATTGTGGGGGCACCTGGGTGGCTCAGTTGGTTAAGCCACTGACTTCGGGTCGGGTCATGATCCCAGGGTCCTGGGATTGAGCCCTGCATCGGGCTCCCTGCTCAGCGGGGAGCCTGCTTCTCCCTCTCCCTCTGCCTGCCTCTCTGCCTACTTGTGCTCTCTCTCTCTCTGTCAAATAAATAAATAAAATCTTTAAAAAATATATATTGTGATCAGTATTTTTAAAAATCAAAACTAGGGGTGCCTGGGTGGCTCAATTGGTTAAGTGGCTGCCTTCAGCTCGGGTCATGATCCCAGGGTCCTGGGATAGAGCTCCGCATCAGGCTCCCTGCTCAGCAGGAAGCCTGCTTCTCCCTCTCCCACTCCGCCTGCTTGTGTTCCCTCTCTCGCTATCTCTCTCTGTCAAATAAATACATAAAATCTTTTTAAAAATTTTTAAAAATTAAATAAAAACTAATGCAAAAATCCATAATGAGCAGTGTATCAAAATTTTAAGTAAAGACAGAATCAAATACTATAACTTTCTGAGAATATTCTTTATAAGAAAATCTAAATAAAGTAACATGATTACTAGCAGTCTCTCCCATATTTCCAGGGATTTGTGTAGAGACTTATGCTGAGCGCTCACCTCTCACACCAAAACTCTTGCTCAATTGCCAAACACATCTAACCATCTCGTCACTGCTCCGCACAGCTTCATTCCTAGCATGGACCCGGTCCCTTCATCTTTATTTCCCAAGGCACTGCTAACACAAGGCTGTTATGCATAACAGATTTTTACTCAAAGTTTGGAGATAATTGGGGGAGAGGATAACCGAAAGGGAAATGCCCTAAGATTCACTATAAAACATGATTGTGTCTAAAATTCCATTGTGGCACCCTCCAATCATTGTCACAATGATGTCTCCTTAGATTGGCCAGATGCCAAGTTATTTTCTGCTTACTGAGTTCTCTCACCTGTCATGTGTGTTTCCTGAGCTCAGCAATTATCAGCCTTCCTTTCCCATATTTTTTTCAATTCAACTTATCACAGGAAAACTAAAAAGTCTTATTTCTTTGCTACACAAAGTAAACACCCAGGTACTGGCTTTTTTATCAGACACTGTTCATTATTTTTCTTCATCTACATCCCCTTGCCCTCAGCACTTGGGAGCTCTCTGGCCTGACTTCCAACTGCCAACACCTGCAATGATTGCTTGAGGCATTATCTGGCCACCAAAGTTTGTTTGGTGTATTGGAGCAGCAGGTTGGAAGTGCCCAGAAGTTAATGCCGGCCCCTCTCCCAACCCAGTACCCCTTAAACAGTAACTGAAAGAATCTGTGTAAATACCCAAGTTCTCCCACCCTTCTCACCCTTGGTGAGTTGGAGTGGCTGAGTCTACATGCATGTTTTATACTGGCTCCCAGATTTCCCCAGCAAGATCAGGCTTCACTTGTCCACAGTTGTAAGGTGCTGGAGAACAAAAACCTTTTTGGCTGCCTTCCCATCCTGTCTTACTTCTTTACTCCCCTGCCAGTATTTCCTAGGATTATCTCCCAAATCAACTACTTGTACTCAAAAATTTATCTTAGACTCCACTGCCTAAGACAGCGTTCATAGCCAAAAGGGCAGTCTAACCTGGCTCTATGAATTTCCCTTTGCAAAGAACAGGCAGAACTTTGGAATCAGAGTTTGTTTTTGTAATGGCTTAAAAGTTCATGGATTAAATCTCTTTATTGAATTAATTTCCCATCAACACCTCTTAAGCAGAAGGGGAGAAGATGTTGGGCAGGATCTGAAAGAGATAACATTCATTCTCATGCTATTTAAAGCAAATTCCAGAGTATGAGCTCTTTTATCTTTCCATTTCACCAAAATTCTAGTACATATATACCAGGGTCTTTTTTCCCCTGATTTCCATTTTTTATTTTCATTGATCCATATGCCAGTACCACATTTTTTATGACTATAGCTTTTATCACATTTTTAAAAATTGTATAGAATTTTATCTCTGATTTCTGCCTTCCCCTTTTATTTTCTTGTCTAGCCTCACTCTTTCATTGTTTCAAGTCAACTCAAAAATAAAAGTCAAATTTAAGAAGAAAAATCCTGCTAGGATCTGGAAAACAATTGAATTAGAAATAGAATAGAAATTAGGAAGAACTTGGTCTTCGAAAAATTTTCCTTCTACTTTGGAACATGGTGTATCTTCCCATTAATTTTAGTCTTCTTTTATGTCTTTCGGTAAAACATGGGTTATTGTTTCAAATAATGAAGCACATCTTTCTTATTGCAGATATGAACTTCATTTGGCTGCAAATATGAAGCACATATTTCTTAAAGTGATATGAGACCTAGAGCTAAAAATAAGTAAAGGTTAAAAAAAGGCTGTTTTCTTTTTATAGAGGATTTAATCACAATATGATGCAATGAAATGAATACTTTCTCCAAGTATGGTGATCTATTTTCATTTATGGATAAAAGTTCAAAAAGTTGTAATTCAAAAATGGCTTCCAGCATATGGGCAGCTTTTATCAGTGTTCAATGCAGTCCTAATATCAAAGATCTGGAATCTTTGATTTCAGAGACCTTCACGGTAAATAATGTAGCACCGAGGTTATGAGTGATATTTTTGATTTTTGAGATTTCATATTTGTTTATACTCTTTTCTGAAAATGAGTGGAGGTATCTTAAAACAAAGGACGTGGATGATAAGGTTAATTAAATAAGAACCAAGGAAAGGAGAAGGAAACATTTGTTGCTTTCCCCATGGAAATTATTTATTTAGGCGCAGCCTTATTTGATTTAGATACTTTTGGTTCTTTCTTCAGTGCTAAGTGATCCAGCTTCACAGCGTTTTAAGCATAAGACTACACTATGCCTGAGAGATCACTAACTTTAGAAGAACTACGAACCCTGAAAAACAGGAGGTAATGCAGTGAACTCACGAGAACAAGTGACAAGTTTTGCTTTCATCTGCTTGAGAGAATGGACTTCAAAACCTGCTTTTGCATGTAACTCACTGTGAGACTGTAACCAAATTACTCAGCCTCTCTGGGTCTCTAGTTTTGGTGACTAGAACAGCTATAAGTTCTCCTCCAGCTCTCACATCTTTGGTCTAAAATGATACTTGTAAATCTGGGTGACTTTCCAAACCATTTATGTTTACTCATTTGCAGTAATCCCAGAAAAGTATTTACTTTTTAATACCTTTATTGAAATATAATTTATGTACTATTAATTCATATTACCCATTCAGAGTGTACAGTTCAATGGTACTTTAGTCAAAATTCTTAATCACTTCCTCAAGTTGGGTCAAGTGGAATTCCTCTTACTAAACTCCTCTCATTAAACAAATGGCAAGTCAAGTTCAGTAAACCTGTTGGTAGAATGAGAAGATCACTCTAGTCATATTTTCTCAGTGTGCTTTCATTTTATTTGATGCATTTCAAATTCCTATGATACCAGACATAAGACTCAAATATCAGTCTGGAAACATTTCAGAGACAAATGAATGTACTGGGGGAACATGCTAAGTGAAATAAGTCAGACAGAGAAAGAGAAATACCATATGATTTCATTCATATACAGAATTTAAGAGACAAATGAACAAAGAAACGAACAAATAAAGAAAAAAGAGGCAAAGTAAAAAACAGACTCTTGAACACAGAGAATAAACAGGTGGTTGCCAGAGGGAGGTGGATGGGGGGATGGGTGAAATAAAGGGGAATAAAAGTACACTTATTCTTATATAAGCACTAAGTATAGAATTGTTGAATCACTATATATTGTACACCTGAAACTAATACAAAACTGTATGTTAATTATACTTCAATAAAAAATAAAAAATATATGAAATTAATATTAACTATTCTCAAAAATTAAATTGTAGTCCTCAGATAACATAAATGTATGTGTTTTGATGGGGACCAGTGGCCATAGTTAAAATTTTATGCTACTATGGTTAAAGAAGAAATATGTGCAGATTAAATGACATGCTACTGAACAAAAAATGAATCAACAAATAACTGAAAAAAATTTAAAAACACCTTGAAGCAAATGAACACAGAAATTTAACATGTTAAAATTTGTGGAATGCAGTAAAAGCAATTCTAAGAGGGAAGTTCCTAGTGATAAATGCCTACCTCAAGAAACAAAAGTCTCAAATAAACAACCTAAATTTACCCCTCAAGGAAATAGACAAAGAAGAACAAACAAAGCCCAAAATTAATAGAAGGAAGGAACTAACAAAAGATTAGAGCACAAATAAATGAAATGAAGACTAAAAAGACAAAAGAGAAGATGAAACTAAGAGCTGGTTCTTTGAACCGAAAAACAAAATTGATAAGCCTTTACCTAGACTCACCAAAACAAGAGAGAGGGCTCAAATAAATAAAATCATAAATGAAAGAAGAGATGTTAAAACTGACACTACAGAAATACAAAGTATCATAAGATACCACTATGAATAATTACATGCCAACAAATTGGACAACCTAAAAGAAATGTGTAAGTTCCTGGAAACACAAAACCTATCAAAACTGAATCGTGATGAAATAGAAAATCCGAACAAATGGGTTACTAGTAAGGAGTTTGACTCAGTAATCCAAAACCTCCCAATAAACAAAAGTCCAGAATCAGATGGTTTCACTGGTGAATTCTACTGAGGATTCAAAGAAGAATACCAATCCTTCCCAAATTATTCCCAAAAATAGAATAGGAGTAAACACTCTCAAACTCATTTTAAGAGGCCAGCATTACCCTGATACCAAACCTGATAAGGACACCATCTAAAAAAAGAGTAAATAAGCCATATTTACATAAATGTAAAAGTCCTCAATAAAATATTAGCAAACTGAATTCAAGAATACATTAAAATGATCACACACCATGATCAAGGGGGATTTATTCCAGGGATCCAAGGATGGTTCAATATCCACAAATCAGTCAACGTGATATACCACACTAACAAAATGAAGGATAAAAATCATAGGATCATCTCAATAAATGCATAAAAGCATTTAACAAAATTTAACACCCATCTATGATAAAAGCTCTCAACAAAGTAGGTATAGAGGGAACACATTGCAACATAATAAAGGCAATATATGATAAGCCCTCAGCTAACATCATATTTAACAGTGAAAAACTGAAAGCTTTTCCTCTAAAATCAAGAACAAGACAAGGATGTCCACTCTCACCACTTTCTTTCAACAAAGTACTGGAAGTCATAGCCAGAGCAGTTAGGCAAGGGGGAGAAAAAAGGCATACATATAAGAAAGAAGTAAAACTGTCACCATTTGCAGATGATGTGATATTATATATAGGCAACCCTAAAGACTCCCCCAAAAACTGCTCAAATAAGTGAATTCAGTAAAGTTGCAGGATACAAACTCAACATGCAAAAAGATTTTTGCACTTGTATACACTTATAACAAATTATCAGAGAGAGAACTTAAGAAAACAAGCCCATTTACAATTACTAAATTTATTAGTAATTTATTTTGCTACATTACTAAGTTAGTCTAAAAGAATAAAGTACCTAGGTATAAATTTAACCAAGGTGGTGAAAGACCTGTATATTGAAAACTATAAGACATTAATGAAAGAAATTGAAGATACAAATAAATGAAAAAATATTCCATGCTCATAGATTAGAAAAAGCAATATTGTTAAAATGTCCATATGACCCAAAGCAATTTACAAACTCAATGCAATTCCTATCAAAATTTCAATGGCAATTTTTGCAGAAATAGAAAAAACAATCCTGAAATTTGTAAGGAACCACAAAAGTCCCTGAAAAGCCAAATCAATCTTGAGAAAAAAAATAATAAAGCTGGAGTCCTCGCACTCTCAGATTTCAAACTGTAATACAAAGGTACAGTAATTAAAACAGTAGGACACTGGCATAAAAACAGATATATAGATCAATGGTACAGAATAAGGAGACTAAAATTAAACCCATGCATATATGGTCAATTAATTTACAAGAAAAGAGCCAAGAATATACAGTGGGCAAAGGGCAGTCTCTTCAATAAATGGCACTGGGAAAACTGGACAACCATATGCAACAGAATGCAACTCAAGCATTATCTTATATCAGACACAAAAATTAACTCAAATGGATTAAATATTTGAACATAAGACCTGAAACCATAAAACTCCTAGAAAAACCTAGGTGGTAAGCTCCCTGAAATAAATCTTGGTGATGATTTTTTTAATCTGACACCAAAATAAAAGCAACAAAAGTAAAAATAAACAAGTGGAACTATATAAAAATAAAAAGCTTCTGCACAGCAAAGGAAACCATCCACAAAATGAAAAGGGAACCTACTGAATGGGAGAAAATATTTGCAAATCATAACTGATAAGGGTTTAACATCTAAAATGAATAAAGAACTTATACAACTCAATAGCAAAAAACCCAAACAATCCAATTTAAAAATGGCTGCAGATCTGAATAAATATTTTTCCAAACAAGACATAAAAGAAGACATACAATGGGCACCTGAAAAGATGTTCATCATTAAACATCAGGGAAATGCAAATCAAAACCACAATAATATATCACCTCATACACTTTAGAATGGCCATTATCAAAAAGAAAGGAAATAAATGTTGGCGAGTATGTGAAGAAAAGGAAATCCTTGTGCACTGTTAGTAAATTGGTATAGCCTCTATGGAAAACAGTATGGAGGTTCATCAAAAAAATTAAAAATAGAACTACCATACAATCCAGCTACTCTACTTCTGGGTATTTATCTGAAGAAAATGAAAACAGTAACTCAAAAAGATATATGCAGTCTATGCTCATTGCAGCATTATTTACAATAGCTAAGATATAGAAACAACTGAACTGCCCATCAAGGGATGGATAAAGAAATTATGGTACACATACAGTGGAATACTAATCAGTCATAAAAAAAGAATGAAATCTTGTCATTGGCAACAAGAGGGATGGACCTCGAGGGCATCATGCTAACTGAAATAAGTCAGACAGAGGAAGACAAATACCATATGATCTCTCTTATATGTAGAATCTAAAAAACAAAACAAAACCACGGAGCTCATAGTTACAGAGAAGAGATAGTGTTTGCCAGAGGCAGGGGGTGAAGGGTGAGAAAAATTGGTGAAGTGGGTCAACAATAATGACCAAAAAAAGTAATGAAAAAAAAGATTTAAAAAAACGTATGTGTTTTGCTGGGAACCAGTGGCCATGGTTGGAATTTTATGCTGAGATTACAGAAAAGGGATAGAAAAAAAATTTTTGCTTGGTCAAATTACAATCAAGGTAAGAAAATCATATTCTTAAATTAGAGAGTAATTTATAAACAAATGCTTCCATTTATTTTTGTGGGACTTCTTTACTACATTTATTTGAACTCGCCTTGCGCAAGAAGGTCCTGATAGGTCCCGCCATATTCAAGGAAGTCAAATTTAATTTCATGGTTGGTCTCTATAGTCTGCTAAATTCTCTTTGATGGCTTTCCACTTATTATACAAAATATTGATTTAATGTAAGTTTTGGCTTAATGCTCAGTAGCTAGCACTACTGCTTTTCACACTGGACTCATTGGTCTGAGCTGACATGGAGAGAGATGTCAGGTGAAGTGGGCAGTAGTGAACATGGGCACCCTGAGCTGATGGCCACCTCAAGAGGAGTTACCAAGCTGGTCACTGCTCTCCTTGCTGCCACCCTGAAAGAAGAAATTCAAAGGCAGTCACTGCACATAGACGTGTTTCCGAACCATGTGGTCTGAGTAGTAAAGAGCTCCTCACACCAGTGATCAGTAAAATAAATATTTATTGAGCACCTACTGTGGCCAAAACGCTGTGGCAAGTGCTGTGGCATATGCAAAGATGGATAATAGAAAGTCCCTGGCTTACAGGGGTGTTGGGGGGTGTGCATAAATAACCTTAATACAAGGTGGACTGGGAGGCACATTATAAAGGAGTAAGGGGGATGAACTGAAGTTTCAGGGAGGCTTCTTGAAAGAGTGGAGATTCCAGCCAGGCTTTCAAGGTAGACATTAATGACCTACCTTAATCCAAATTAAGTCATATGACTAAATAAATTTTAATCAAAGGCCTTCATTATCAGTAAAAGACTTGCCAATTCTTCTCTGTGTATATAAAATAAATATGAAGCCACATGCTGGGGTATATTGTTTTTGTGGAAAACCCCATAATATGAATATTAGAAAAATTAAAGCACAATAGTGAATGTAAAAATGAGAAAAGTTACCTCCTGACCCCCCCACACACCTAAATATTCAGAAACAAACACTATCCTATGGCTTCCAGCAGTTATAGGATATGGGAATAAGAATCTGATTTTTTTAAAAAAGAAATCAAACAATAGCTTCTCAAGCAATGTGAAAATGAGAAATGCATAATCAAGAGCAGGAAATTTTAACCCAGAGTTTAATGCACTGGAAATGGTTGCGTCTTGATTTGCAGTGATCTTCTTTTCTGACCATTCAGCTGTCCCGGCACCTTCTCCAGTTCTGGGTCAGTGAACACACCGCCCTCCTGGCCACACACGGCCCCACCCTCACTTGCCCACGATGCCAATGATGTATGATGCTAAATCATCATATAATGAGGAACCAAGTACTCAGGCTTTTCTAATTTTCACAGAAAATGAACTTTAATTCAAAACTATGCCTGGCTAATTAAACTTTCCTGTGATCTAATTTGCTCTAATTATTTCCATAAATTGAGATGTAACAGGGGTTATATAAAATTATCGTAACAGAAAATTGAGTTTGAGTCTGAGTTTTAAGCTAAGATGAGGTTTCTGAATTGTTGCAACCTGTTGCTGAATGTGGATACTATTATACACAACTCAGAACTGTACAAAATAAAATGAAATAAAGTAAAAAAGCTTTTTTCTTCCTCTTTGAAATCTCTAGGTAAAGTTTCATTCTCTGAAAGTACTAAAGACTTAGGTTATACTGCACAAATGAGGCTGAACAAACAATCTGATATAAATCCAATGAAAAACAGTCATCTAAATTCAACACATTGACCATCCAATACCAACTATAAACCAGACTACTTCCTAAAAGGCATAAAATCTAATTATATGCTATATTAGAAAGCATTAACATTCTCTATCAAATTATATTTTCATATCTCTCTGGCACCAGAATGGCAACTTTTGAAAACTGTCCCACACTCCTTTTTTTTGTTGGCGGGAAAGGAAGGGAGAGGAAACCTCCCTTCAACCTATAAAGAAATGGCAATGCTTATCATGAATGTGAACATATTAGACTGACCCAGAGAACTTTGCCTGGAGTTAGAGCCAACACTCAAAAGAAGATAAGCACGAAATGAGTTCACAACCCAAACTATTAAAACAGCAAGAGTTTGGACCTTACTATATCCTTCATTTTGGCTAGTTAGATCACTTTCCACTGATGTTGGTGTAAACTTTGTAATAACCGAGCCTGGATTCCACCAACGGGAATAATTGCCATCTAGAGAAGTCTGATGAAACTGCCTGATGAAAGTTTTTTTTAATCAATTAAATAAATATATCAAATTAAACTCATCTATATTTTTAATGTACCTCATTGTAGTTCATTATGGAAGACCCCCATATGTTCTGTATCATTAGTGAGACATTCTCAGTGGTGTAATGATGTAGTGCGTACACATGGGGTAAAGTAATGCATTTTTCATTTCTTCTGCACATTTCATTACAGGGTGGAGATGCTGCAATTTTTCATTTAAGATTCCATTTTGGTGTGGGAAAGGGGAAATAAACCTAGAGCCAGAGCTGTGTCCAATTTCTCTAACTTCATAATTCAGCAACTGATAATTTGCTGAGGATAACTTTTCTTAAACAGTCCTCTCCCCTTCCGTATTCAGAAAAAGGAGGGATAGAGGCTGCCGTTCCTAGGATGTTTTTCAAACAAACCAGAGGTGGCTGATTTCTGAGGAAAGTGAATCCTTTCATTGCCATCGGCTATTTTCGCCAATGATAATTGTAGTTTGTGCACCAGGTTCCTTAAAGGGGAACTTCAGTTTATAAAAGATGGGAAATGTAGGACTCCATACTTTCCCAAAGTTAGCTCGCCTGAATATTTGCTTTCGGGATGATCCATTAGCGTTTACATTGTCTTTGGCTTCATTGGTATAACTAGAGCTTTTTGAGGACCTCATCAAAAATGACTGCCCCAGAGTCGTCTATAACTCTGCAGGGTGATGTGACGGGCTGTTGGGACACAGTTCATACATAGCTGTGCTGATCCCCATGGCTTTATTTTTTAAAGATTACAAGCCACACAAAGGTACAAAAGTCAGATATTTCCATGTTTCAGGGCCCCAAGTGTTTATAGTTGCTGTTTCCTCCATTTGCCGAGCCCGTTTGCCCTCTCCTTTCTCATTTATCCATAGCAATGAAAGGGCTTCTCGCAGTCTGAGCATTAAACTGGCTGTGAACTCTCCTCCCCCCACCCCACCCACCCCGGCTCCCAGACCCTGGCTCATCTTGGCACAGGTATGCAATGCAGCTGCAACGTGAGCCCCATCTCCGTCTTCCCTGTGCCCCTATCCCTGACCTGCACAAAAGTCAAGAATGAAGTGCTTCAAGAAGGAGGTGTGTTATTACACATTATTTCATTAAAAGACTCCTACTGAGCCGAGATGGCCAAATGGGCTCAATTAAGTCTTTCTGGGGATGTGTGTGGCTGTCTATGGTGGGTTGACACCAGACAACATGCTTCATTCTCTCTGGGTATACGTATACTTTCCCCTCCCACCATTTGCGAATACCTGATCTATAACGTATTTTCCATTCCTGGGTCAGGAAGAGAGGAAGAAAGGAGGAAAAGGAGGGCGCAGAAGAGACCCTCCCCCATGAGTTGGTGGGAGGAAAGGAGAAGTTAAAATAACAGCGAACAAGCCAAGTCCCAGCCATGTACTGGCTGCCTCTTTAATAACACGGCAGGGAGACAATGACGTTGAACAGTTGCTGCTTTCTGTTCAGCGTCACCTCCTTGTCTGACATTAAGCTGATGTCTACCAAGGCCCCAGCAGATCCAGTTCCGCCTGCGCTCAAGCTGGAATGCTTGCTGGGTAGTCGGGGCACAGAGCACACAACGGCTATATTTTGTTGCAACAAGAGCTGCGGGAGAAAACACCCTGGCAAGGGAGTGAGCTGCCTTCTCTAAATGCCCGCTCGGCTGTCCCAGTGTCTAAAGTACATTTCTCTTCAGTGAGGAATGGGCCCTCAAAGCAAAATCATTATCAAGGCCAAGCTGGAACACAGGGCTCACGGTCTGCCGCCTCTCTCTCGCTCTGTCTGACAGATTTCCTGTCAATTCTTCTGAAGCGCACAGCATCTACCATGCGATATTCTGTTCATAGACAAATAATGACCCGCATACAGCTGTGCATATTATCTGGCAGACAGATGTTGGACCGGGGTTGCCGCTGATACAGTTCATATGCAGAAAGAGAAAGAATGGTCCATTAGTGCTAATTCTCTTCTTTCTTAACAGGTTCACTATTTGAACCAGACCCTCCACTTGGTTTATCTGTAAAGCGACGTAGATTCAGTTTCTTCTTGATGTTCTCCTGTTTCAGAGAGGAGTTAATCGGGTTAAAGGGTTTGGCCTTTAGCTGAAACCTTTGATTCCAGACTTTAAACAGGAATGCTCTCATTTTCCCCCTTGTCTCCATAGCTCTGTTCTCAGGGGACTTCAGGGTTGAAGCTGAAATTAGATGGCTACAAGTGCTAACACCTGCTGCAAGTTCATCGGGTTTTGCTGGCTTGACAGCAGCGTCGGGTGCTTCCACAGTTTGTGCAGGAAAAGATGGAGAAGGGAGCTGTGGCCCTGTCGCAGTGGGCCATTTTTCCTCAGTGGCTTTTCTCATTTTGCGGCCCATCATGGCCACGCTGTGACCAAGCACGGCTGTCCTCTCTCGGGCTTCCACCTCATTAGCGAGACCCACCTGAGTAAGACCAATGGAGGTGGCCACAGATGCCTACCTCATCTGAGGGAGTCAGGAGCGCATGAAGGGGACTTTAAATTATTAAAATTATGGATTTTCCTTTCTCGTCAGCACGCGTAGGCTGGGGTGGTGATGGAGAAGGCCTACTCCCCTAGCCTCATGGGAATGAAATCCCCTACATCTGGGGGACGTCTCAGGCTTACGTGGGAAATGGGAACAGTCTTCAGGGTCACTCCTGAAACAGCATGAACAAACGGTATTGAATGTCAGCTGAGACTCTCTAGTCTAAGAGGTTAGGAGAGATGGGAGAAGGAAGAAGGAAATGAGAGGTCCTAGAATCTGATAGATGAATCCTGCTGCCCCCTCTTCACCACGAAGGGCTCTCCATGCAGGGAGGCCAGTCCCAATGTCCTGCTCCCACGTCCTGCCCCTCCAGAGGGGAGGCAAGTCCCAACATCTGCATGGCAGGGTGGAAGCATGCAGACCACAGCATCCACTGCCCTGTCCTGCTCAAGTCTGGCTGTGCAACTTGCATCAAGCTACAAAGCTCTCCTCCTTACAGAGATTTTCAACACTAAGCAGCCTCTTCCACAGGTTCTAGCCGGCTTCTGTTCTCATCCAGCTCTTCCTTTTCACCCTACCATTAAAACTCAAGCAACATCTTATCATCTATGCCCTTGTATTTTCTGGAAGCACAAATTATGTCCCATTCTCCAATTTGGTATTCTGCTCTAAACTGCTGTTTTTTTAAAGGAATTTCTTGCTTCAGGTCACTCCCTGGCACATGTGGGGCCTCGCCCAGTGAGCTCTTGTCTCTCCTACTTCACTTCCAGCAAACTCCTTCCTCAAATCAGCGAGATTTCACTCCACCTCTTTCTGAGTTTCGAAACACACACACACACAGGGCTAAAAGAGGGACCCTCATCAGACCACTTGATGCCGGCCAGGAGGGTCCGCAAGGAAGACATTTCTACTACATGTTTGCATTCAAAGGTAATATCTCTGCCTTTTCTCTAAAAGCCCCCTTGTCTGGAGAAACCTGGGTTAGAGCAGCTGGAGATCTTCAAAAGGCAGCCATTTCTTTCAGCTTCATTTTGCAAGGACAGAAACCGAGGCACAGAAAGATGAAATACTTTGCCCAACTTCATGTCTTTCTCTTAAAACACTGAAAAAAACCTTAAAATTTGCTTTATGCATGTTAAAACATAAATCTCTAGTCCCTTGGTTTAGCATGTAGCTGGAGGGTATGAAGCGGGTCTTTCTTCTTTTTAAATCTGTCCTAAATTGCCTCTGGATTGTCCTCACCTGGAGGCTGACGTGCAGGTGGGCAAAACCCTCAAGTGGGAGGTCAGCTGAGAGCACACATTTCACGAGCACCGCACCCACTATAACTTTGGGAGTCCTGCGTCTCGCTGTGGCAGAACGCAGAGCATTGTATGGAGATGCCTCCCTCCAAACTGTGGCTGCAGCTGGAAGCAGCAAGGGCTCTGGGCAGGCAGGGTTTTCTCATCGCCAGAGAGCATTTCACGCCACAGGGTGGATGAGAGCTTCCACACAGATATCCTATTAGAATGGCCTAGGAAACACAGTGGGTGATTAACCTTTCATCTCTGGGTTCTGAGCCTGATTCAGTTCACCACTGGAAAGGCACTGGGTGGCCACGTGTGCCTTGGCACCTTCTTGAAATTCCCCAGTGATTGGGTGTGAGCGGCTGTGATCAGCACCAGCCCAGGGCGAGAACCAGGGGGGATGTGGCAGAGAAGGACAGAACCACAAGTGAAGGTGCCCTGCACGGTCGTGTCTCCCTTTAACCGCTGCAGTGAGGGTTTCCACACACAGATAAAATTCACCCAAATTATTAAAGAGCCGAGAAAAAAAATTCCCATCACAATTACATGGATGTTCTGCCAACAGCAGTAACAATAGCAGTTACAGAATAACTACAGATAATTACAATCATTTAATTCAAAGTACCAAGTCACTTCATGCAGAACATGACTCATTTATCATTATTGACCTTAGAAGAAGCAAATTTACCCAAATCAATAAAGGTTCCAAATATCCATTAGAGCAGACAGAGATTGGTTACAAGTGTTAGGAGCTTCTATATACCTGGATTAATAGGGGGAAGTAGATCTGGATGCTTTTGATTAATGAAGAGATTTTTTTTTTTCCTTTTGAGACAGTTATTTGAAACAGAATTGACCTTAATTTCTCCTTTAATTCATGTTATGGAAAGTCAGTTGTTTTTGTTAAGAAGTTTCATTCCCATTAGTTGCTGAAACATAGTGTAATTACAAAGAGAAGTAATCTATAAACAGGTAGAGTTCAACTTTGTTTTTAATGGACTGTTCGGGGCTCCCTGAATATTCATGTGGCAGAGATCCGTCTGGTGGAAATGGACTGGAGTCTGGTGGGAATAACCAGGCATCACTGTGTTTCTCTTTTTAAGCTACTGCTGTGAGCTTTTTCACACTCAGATAAAATTCACCCAAACTATAAAAGAGGGGAGGAAAAAAAATTCCCATCACAATTATAGGGGTGTTCTATCAACAATGTTCACAGTAGCAGTTTCAGAATAGCTACAGATAATTGCAATCTCCTTGTTGTAGAAATGAGAAGGTTTAGGCTGCTTTTGAGAGTTTGGTATTGAAAAATAAAATTGAATTGTGGATGGAAATTGGGATAATAATAAGTCAGTTCAGTCACTTAAACATCAAGTAGTTCAAATTGATTCCCAGGTGTTGTACAAACATTACCTCACTTAATCCTAATGCCGAGGGCTGGTGGGGAGGAAGTGGAGAGTTGGAGGGAAATCCTCCTACCTCAACAAAACACACACAGATTTGAACATGTCTCGCCCAGCATCCCAATCCAACGCTCTATGATAGAAAATTAAGACTTCCGTCAAAAATGGACTAGACTGTGAAATGCATTAGCGTAAAATTAGTCATTGTGTGAAAAAAGGTTATCAGTCTATTTGTTCAAGAATTGTCAAAATTGCAAGATTTCTTTCATGATAGAAGTTAAAATGATGAAAATCTATGATGTCATCCCATAGGAAGACTCATAGCTACAAGGTCGGATTGTTCTCCTGCCCCAATCCCAAAACTCTTAGTTACACCGCTACGACCTCACCTCGTTGGCTGAGGGGAACTGGGGTTGACTTTTCCAAGGTCACCCAGTCAGTAGGGATGGAGCTGGCATCTGAGCACACATTAGTTTGGCCACAAAGGGCATCCTCTTCCTGCCATACCTTGCTGTGTCCAGCAGAGTTCAGGCGGTCCCTATCAGGGCAAGCATTCTGCAAAGAAGTCATCTGGAAGAACTGAACCAACATTTTCCAAAATGGGTTTTGAATGCTGCATACCCCCCAAAAGAATAAACGATCTTTCCCACTTCTGTGGGGGTCTCTCAGGATCAGGTGCAGCGGAGTCCACACTTTATATTGATTAGTTCTTGTAAAGAAGCCAAATTCCGCAGCCCTCTCATTGAATATGGAGTTTAAAATCCTTACTTGAGGAACTGAGAAAATTCTCCCCAGCTACAAATCCAGCCCCACAGGAAATCCAGGTACTGGCAGGGAGGGAATCAGCTGGAACCACTAAAGAAACAATTGCTTCCTTAACACCATCTGGGGAAGAGAGGCTGGAGTGGAGGCTGAGAACATGGAAGGAAGCTCTAAGGAAGAGGGGAAAAATGCACAAGAAGCATAAGTCACTGGGACTGAAAATTTGTTCCATTTGTGTCTCTCTGCGGGAAGAAATAAAGAAATGCTGACAAGGCATGCCAGTCTGAATCCCTGAGCAGTTGGCCTGGTTGACTTTGTGTGATGGTGGGCCAACCTGTGTGCCTGCCGGCTCACACCACCGTAGCTCTTCAAACACATTCTATAGATCCCGCTAATAAATTCCGTTTGGCTGCAACCCTCTCCCAGTTCCAGGCAGTCTCCTCTGAAGTGTAAGTGCAGCCTGTCTTTAAGCCAGGCTACTGCCACTTACTGGTGATCTGTACCTCTTTGGAAAACTAATCTACGCTGCATTTAAAGGCAGGAAGCAGAGTTTGAATGAAAATGCAGTACCATGGCTAGAGGACACAGCTCTCACACCTTCTGCAGCTCCAGAATAAGTGCTATGTTTTAAAAATATATATGTATGTGTTGGCAACATTGAAAAGGGGGCTAAAAAAACATCCCCCACAGAAGTGAGAGCAGCAGCAAAGGAAACGTTAGCGCCCTGCTGACGGGAACAATAGAGCATATGGACATCACACTGCGCTTGCCAAGCAGACGAGGGCAGGGTGATCAAAATGGAGTCAATCTGCTTCTCTAATAGCAGAAGAATCGCCTGCGTGAACAGTGTCTCCAAGTGTGCACCGAGGCTCTTTAATTGCCGAAGAAAGGAGAGAGAGGGTTTGGTTCACATTTTAGCCAAGCGTACTCCTTCTGCTGGGGGCCTTTATCCCAGAGCACTTTCTGTGGTGAGTCTCAGGTGGCCACCACGTGTGGATCTACACACCTGAGTCCTGGCACTAAAACAAAACCTCACTCGGCAAGGACCCTCACCCCAAAACCATTCTTGACTGTCACCGGGGTAGAGCTTATTCAACCCGCATCGTAGAATGAGGTCTACAAAGCTCAGCTCAGGCTGAGGGTCCTCCCTGTCCACCGAGCATCTTCCTGGTTCCTGCATATTTCTTTGCAAATTCAGTCCCTTTCTGCTTCAGGAAATCTATTGGCATAAAAAATTATAAACCCCGGGGTCAACTTTTTTTTTTTCCTTTGGCTTAAATGTTGTACCTTTATTGACACTGGTGATTGAAAGGGGAATGCAGGTGACTTGATGCAGCCCATCCCCTTTTCTGAGAACTACCTGGAAATACATTTCATGTTGCTAGGGGTTGATGAGCAAATTGCTCTCCTTACAGCCATGTTTGATTGGCAGTCTAGTACCCTGTTACCCCCCGCCACCACCACCACCCCTTAAGGACTTTCAACCCAAAAAGCACACTGTGAGTCTAAGAAGTAGAGGCCTTGGATCTTGTACTCTTTGTGACTAAAATACTGTGCACTAACACAACTCTCAAATTTATGTTTAAAGCACGGGACCCTCTTTTGATCTCCAGACTCGTGTATCTAACTTCCTGTTCAGCATCTCAACTTGGTCGTCACATAGGCATTTAAAATTGTGCCACAAATACATTTATATCTCTTACTCCCCACTGCCTCCTCTGCAGTCCAAAGTATATCATGTTTCACCTGGATAACTGTGAAACTCTCCTTGATAATCGTTCTTCCAGCTCCAAGCTCCCTACCATCTACTTTCTAAATAAAAGATGGAGTATGTTTAAAACACTAATTGTATGACTTTCCTTTCCCACTTAAAATGCTTCAGTAATTTCTCATTGCACTTCCACTAAAAGCTAGACTCCTTTTCATCACAATTTGAAGCTGTGGAAAATTCCCTGTCCCCTCTAGTTTCAGCTCTTCTGTACAGTTCTCTCCATCATCCACAGAGCCACAGTCGCAGTGGCCTCCTTCCAGTTCTTTGAGCCTGCAAAGTACTTTCTGCCTCAATGTCCTCGCACAAGTCAGAACACTCCTCCCCTACTCCTTCCATGCTTCCCTTTTCCTCTTTCCTCTGCTCACAGCTGAAATGCCACTCCCTCAGAACCTTCTGCGATAATCCTCTCAAAGCAGGTTTCTCTGCACTCCTCCATAATTACTGTCCATCCCTAGACAATCTCCTGCATCCTCCCAAAAACTCCATGAGAGGGGAGAAGAGCCAAATCTATTTCATTTACCACTGTCAACTCAGTACCTGGCAAATGTCCGACGCATAACAGGCACACAGTAAATATGAGCTGAATGAATGAATGTGCCAAACGAGAAAAGGGAGCCAAAAGTGTTGAAAAAGAAAGAGAAGAAACAAAGGGGGAAAGAATAAGACAAGAAGGCAAATGGGCATCAGTATAAGCTTAGATGAGATTAGGCAGAAACAGAAAATGTTGAGATAGTATGTGCCAGGTACGGAAGAAGGAAAAATCACAATGTCATAGTGTAGTTTCCTGTCAGACATAATTTTAACATACCAAAAAACCACCCAACCAACCAAACAAACAAACAAACAACAACAACAACAAAAAACCATGTTTCTCTATGAAAAACCATTCAATATAAATAATACCTTCAGGACAATTAATGTGAACATAATTGTATTGGTCGAGGCAATGCTAACCACTGTAACAGATAAACCTACAAATTTCAGTGGCTTAACACAGAAAAAAGCTTATTTCTCACTCTCATAAGAGTCCTTGTGGGAGTTCCTACTTGGATAGATCTCCTTTAAGAGATGTATCAGAGACTCAGGCTCCTCCATCTTTAGTATGTAGCTCCCAATGTCACCCTGGGGGCTGACTCCATTCCAGCTTACTGGAAAGGGAAAAGAAGATGAAGGGTCATGAGTGGGAAGCTTTTATGGGCCAGACCCAGAAGTGGGGTATGTCATTTCTGATCACATTCCATTGACTAAAACTTGGTTTCATGCCTCACCTAACTGCAAATGAGGGCCAGGAAATGGAGTTGAGCTCTGCATCCAGGAAGTAGAGGAAATCGGTTGGTGATCTGTGTCACCGTATTCTTCAACTTTGAAGGATGCCTTTTAAATATTTTATTCAAGTTGTCAGTTATGTGAAAAGAAATGATGTTTACAGCATATGACTGGCAACCCTAAAAATAGAATGAGCCCATTTAGCACATATTTTGTAATGAAAATTTCAGGTGCCATAGGGCACCTTCCTTGAGGTCCTAGTCAGTCTCCTTCATTCACAAGTGAGCTGCAGGAGACAGTGAAACGTGCTCTCTCCTCGAGTCCTTAAAGTGTTAATGTGCAAGGTCTGTGTGCAGAAGGCAAACTGCCATAGATCTCACTGACTTTGGCAGCAACTCAGGGGTTATATTTTTCTCAGGGATGAAATATTCTTGGATAATTGTTCCAACATGTGAGACCCAAAAAAAAATTTTTTTTTGGTAGAAAAAATTTCAGGAAATAGAGACAGACAAAAAAACCTACTAAGTTATCTAGCTCATCTCTTGAGAATCCAAGCAGATTTATACACTTCAAGATACTTCACAGGATAATCCACTTATATGTGGAAGAGCCAGCCATGGACCTCCCTGTCAGCCTGCCTTTATGGTGCACGACATACAACCCCACTCACGTGCACAATCATCATCTCTCTCAAACAGGCTGAATTGGCTTAAGGGGTGTGCATAGACTGAACAGATGCCTATGTAATATGGTATGAGGGATGCTGGAAAAAGACACCATGTCCAAAAATAGCTCCCCACCTAGTGTGTAACACTTTCCTAAAATTCTGCTACAAACGAATACATAATATGAACCTCTTACCTGTGGGTGAATTAGGTTACCAGACCCTTCTCCTCCAGGACACCTTGCCAAGATCAGAGAACACTAATATTTTAGAGGCCAAATAAAATGGAAAAAGATAATTACGGAGTATACAATCCTGTCCAGGAAGAGGAAGCCAGGGAGGCAGCTCTGGGTACCTGCAAATGGGAACGAACTGTGCAGAAAAGACATTTATGTCATTCTCGGATACTGATGTAGATAGTCAAGTTCTTTCACTTATATTAAATTCAATTATGGCAATTCAGTTCTGCAAGATCAGGGAAAAACTATATTTTATTCCATTTTGACATCTGAACAGATTCCTCTAACCAAATCATGGAATCTATTTCAACCATATTTATGGGTCTTAGTCCTATGATTCCCTCCTGAATCATATTCTCTTCCCATTCCCCCCATCTCACAGATGAGAAACTGAGGGCTGGAGGCATTAAGAGCTCACAGTGTTAGAGCTAGAACTATAACTCATCTCTAGTCTTCTCTGCTCTTTACATTGTGTGATGGTATTCAGTATTTATAATCTTTACTCAGTGCTGGGCACTTTGAGTTAAACAAAGAATATGATAAGTGCCTGCATTCAAACATCTTATCTTTGGGGGAGATTAGACCTACACATACTAAATAATTAGAAAAAAAATGATGTTAATGGGACAGACATCTTCCCATTCTAGATTTTCCTTCCCATCAAGGGAATGCAAAAAGTATAACTCTGGGCTTCACCCTGCCCTTGGGGAGGTAGAGTTCCTTATCTTACAGTTTACTCTGGATAGGATCACTGGGCATGCATAGTTCTGCTCCGTCCTTCTTCCTCTTGTGAGCAATCCTTACTGAACAGAATTCAAGTTCACCTGTGCTCCTCCACACCTTAAGTCTTATTGCCTAAGACAAAGTCAATGAGTCTGCCCAATATGGAGCTTTAGTTACAAGGACCAATCTACTCTCATTCTATGCTAGGTTCTTCAATGCAGTCTTTCTTTTTTATTTTATCCTTCAAGTCATTTACTTCTATATTGTGAAATCAAGGTGCTATTTATTGGTGGCAATTTGGACAATAATCTCTGAAAGTTTGGGGACTCAAAATAAGGGTGAGTTCTTATAGAATGCCTTATGATATCACCTTAAAAGCATAGATGGAGAGGAGAAGAGGTGGTTACAGTAAGGAAAACTTCCACAGACCAATGAAGACACTGGACTGAGCAGATGGAGAAGAGAATTTATGTTGAGGAGAGAAGCCTAAAATCTCACAGCTAGAAGAAACTTTCAAAATCAGAGGTTGAAAACTTAAATGTCTTCAAGAGCTAGGGAGATAAAAACATAAATGTGTGCAGCAAATAATTACGACAATAAAATAGGTTGAGTCTGTGGCAACTAATGAAATAATGAGTTCATGCTCCATCTAAACATATGTAAACTTTCTTTAATTTTTGATGGTAACGAATGAGCCAATTGAGCAAAAAATACATCTATGAGAATATCTAGTTGTCCCTTTTATATCATTCCTAAAAAGTAGGTGTCCAACCTATACTGGTTGGACAAGTGATCCAGCCAAGTGATACTACTTCCAGAGGTGAGCCATGCTATTTAGGTTCTGCTCTGATGATCAGAAACTATTCTTCCACAGAAGCAAATCTTCCTCCTGGAAGCTCACACCCAGTCTGTTAATTTCATCCTTAAGGTCATACAGAACTGGCCAGTTCCACTCATGCCCCAGAGATGTTTGCTAGAACATCAGAAATCAGTATTCTTGTCTCTTTCTGAGTGTCCCCTTAGAACATGTTTTTGTTTTTTTGTTTTTTAATTCCTTTCACCATCCTTGCTGTTCACCTTTGAAAAACATTTCATTCTATCTGGGTTCTTTTTAAAGTGTGGTTCCCAACATTTTGTAGGATATAATATTCTGTGTATTTTAGGTAATATAGGTATTATACTTGGTTTCACACCAGTGCAAGAGAATATGGAATTATAACTTCCAGTTTTCTACATACGTTATTCATTCCTACTGATGCCACCTAAAATCATATTGCTTCAAAATGAAGTTAATATTGACTACACCTCTAGATAACCTTTATTCACACTGCTGGGAAGTCCTTATACTTGAACAGTACAATACAGGATATTTTTCAAGTTCAATTTCACCTAGCTAGGGCTGGCCCCTTACTCTATTCAACAAAATGCAACAGACATTTGAGTACCCATTGTGTGCCTCTCATTTCTTTGGGTGTTAAGAATTAGAAATAAATAAGATAAAATTTCCTGCCATCAACCAACTCACAGGCTTCCAGGACACTAAGTAGTAAATAAAAGAAACTGCAAAATGATAAACACTAAAATGGGGTGCTTATGGAAAATGCCATGGTAATAAAGATGAGGAAGCATTTAATCTTATTAGGAGGGTTAGGTGCATTAGGGAAAACTATAGAGAGAATATGACATTTAGCTAGGCCTTGAAAGATGGGTAGGAATATTTGCTTATTTTATTTTATGAAGACTTTATATTTTTTAGCATAGTTTAAGGTTCACAGCAAAATTGAGGGGAAGGTACAAATATTTCCCCTATACCCACTGATTAGCCTCCCACTGTTATCAACATTCCACACCAGAGTGGCACATTTGTTACAACTGATACACCGACACATCATAATCACCCAAAGTTGATAGTTTACTATTCATTCTTGGTGTTGTACATTCCACAAATTTAGAAAAATGGGTAACAACATGTATCCATCATTTTGGTGTCATACAGAGTATTTTTATTGTCCTAAAACATCCTCTGTGCTCTGCCTATTCTTCCCTTCCACCTGCCCATGCCTTCTGACCCCTGGCAACCTCTGATCTTTTTACTATCTCAGTAGTTTTGCCTTTTCCAGAGTGTCATAAAGTTGGAATCATACAGTATGTAGCTTGTTTAGATTGGCTTCTTTCACTTGGTAATATGCATTTAAGATTCTTGCATCTTCCTTCTTGGCTTGATAGCTCATATTTTTAGCCTGAATAATATTCCATTGTCTGAGTATATCACAGTTTATTAATCCATTCACCTACTGAAGAACATCTTGGCAAATTCCAAGTTTTCACAATTATACACAAAGATGCTATAAACATCCATGTGCAAGTTTTTTTGTGTAGACGTAAGTTTTCAACTCATTTAACCAAGGAGCATGATTGTTGGATTGTATTATAAGAGTAAATAGGAGCGGGTTTTCCCAACACTTGTCCAAATTTGAATTAAAATTTATTAGTGAAAAAGAAAGAGTAAGTAGGAGCTTTTTTAGGAGCAGGAAGACTTGCAGTACAAGATTACTTCCAGATTATGAAACCCCTTGAAAAAAGTTATCAAGGTGTGAAAAGGAAGGACACATGAAGGAACTGGGCAGCCTAGGGCATAGGGTACACAGAAAGTAATGGGGAGAACTAAAGGTTGATGTTCAAGGCTGAGAAACATGGGCTCCATGCTGAAGGCAACAGAAAACCTTCAAGAGCTTATAAAGGAAGGGAGTGACAAATCTGTATCTTGTCGATTCTGATTCACTCAAGCAAAATATTCACTATTCCTTCCAGACTTTTGCCTTCTGCCTATTTGATAGTGACTTTTATATTTTGTTTAAGTCTTTGATTAAAATGTTGAACAGGACAGCCCAGCCAGGAGAAAGATGTCTTCAAGTTTATATCTTCGATTCATCTGACAATGGAGATGGGGAAGGTATGAGAAAGGGAGGAATCTAAGGACAAGTGTGCCATGGTTTGCACATGAAAGAATGTTAGGATTTACTGATAACATCCTGGTGATGCAGGATGATGGAGAGTTAGAATCAAGGATAACTTCAGGGTCTTTAGCCTGGGTCAATGGGAAAATCGTAGTTCCAGAAACAGTGAGATTTTGGAAAGACAGAGAGATTAGGGGAAATGTAGTAATTCTGGATTGGGACCTATTGAATGTCAGGAGTCAGCAGGACCATAAGATATAAAAGCTTGAAGCCTATTGTAAATTCAAGATTGAAACTTGGGTGAGAGATCATTGCTAAAAATGTAGATTTAGAAGTCATCCACTTGGATGGATATCTGGATCCCTGAGGGTGGACAATGTTTTGAAGGGGAGCAAAGTTGAAAAGTTAAAAATAATTAACTCAACATGATTTATTTTGCTCACATCTATTATATTACTGTATGAGTAGGCAGATTATACAAACTAGTTTATGAATTTCTCTTATCCATCTTTAATGATCCAGGAACATGTGGAGAAGAATACTAGATGAGTTGGAGAAAATGTCAAACATTCAAGGATTACCATTAATAGGCTGAGTCTTCTCTGTATAGTTGTGAGTCAAAGAAACCTAACTGAACCCAGGCTTTCCTCTATGCTTGGAGTTTAAAATGATGTTCATCTGAAAAATGAATTTCCTTCCTTAAAATGTTTTGCCATCACAGACAGAAAATGGCGCTGATAAAAACACAACCTAGAAACACAGCGATGCCATTTGTATTTTATCTCTATCTAATAATGTATGCTTTTGGTATTTAAGATACTATTTATTTTGTCATTGAGCTTTCATTAATCTTCCTTCATCCTACTTTAGCTCTTGCTTCTGATGGAGTGGGAGGAGGATATGTGTGTAATATGAACACACGATGTACTTTTTGTCTTGCAAGCAGTTCTCCACTAAAAAAGTATGATTTTTAAGGATTTGTTCATAGTGGAAAATAACTGCAGGAAACTCAATTTCTTCATTTCGTACATATCTCTATTCAAAAACTCATCTCTCCAACCACTATCAAGTACTAGGAAATGTGGATTTGGGTATTGGTTTTTGTAGAATGACTTTACAATTAAATTAAAATTCTGGTTCAAAATTATTTTTCAACTCAACATTTTTTTACTCCCAGCATCCCCCAACAGGCATGCACATGTGCATGGGCTCACACTGTCCCACTGCATCCTCTTATTTGAGATTATTAATTTGATGATGAAGCGCTTTCATTAATATTGTTCTCCTTTAGCAGAGGTCAACTCTGCTGAGAATCACCTTCAGAAGAGCTTGACCAGTGACTAAATTTATAAATTTTTAAAATATTGTCAGTCAGCATCGAATGCATTTGCCCATTTAAAATGAGTTTTGTTTCAACGCACTTTGCTGCCTTCCATGGTAATTGGAAAGTCAGTTTGAGATATCTTCTAATGTGCGTCTTAAAATTGACCAAGGCTGCAGAAGCAGCTTCTTAAACCAAATATAATTAATTTCTATCTGTCCAACCTGATCACTGTAAGCTGACAGTCTCTCGTATTCTTTATTTTTAACGTATGTGAGGGCTTTTTTTTTTTTTTTTAGAGTACATAGTCCTTTTCTCTCTCTTTTCCTTCTGCAAATTGGCATTTTCTGTCTTCTAGGAGTCTCATTACCATCCAATGATTTTTCTTCACTTCACAATAAAGGCACTGAACTGGGGCACCCAGAAGAAAACACACACCTACCTATATAGCACTTCTCTTTCCCTGCATCTTCCTCCATGTGGTCTTTATGGTTTCAATAGCTCTTAAGTGTCAACAGAGACCTGAAACTTTTCAACCGTTGGCTGCGTATCTCATTCGCCCTGCATTCCTCCCAGGCAGCATCCTAAGTACAATGGAATGTCGAAGCACCTGATTGGCTCGTGGACAGAGCATTCATTCTCCAGGAATGCCCTGTAGATACCAACTGAAACTGCATCATCCATAAAAGTAATCCATAGACCCATTTGCTTTTCATTTTTGGCTTATGATAGCAATAATGACTATAACACAGGGCCCAGGAATTGATGACCAGCTGGGGTTAATGGCCCTTGGCTGCACTGTGGGCTATCAACTCCCCCAGCTGGTCATTAATCCCCAGGAAATGCCCCATACCTTGATCGTTATTACTTAATTAATGCCTCTTTCACTTTCAGCCTAAGTGGTCAGAGCACTGTAACCCTAACAGCAGCTTGCAGTTGGAACTGCTTATTCCCACTCAAATATGAGAATTCCCTATGGCTGCATACATATTTTAAATTTTCCTAGAATAGTTGATAATGTTTGCCTCAGGCTTCCCAACACCGCCCCCCCGCCCAAACGGGGGGGCGTGGTCATGGTGGTGAGGGTTTATTTTTCAAGTGAAAATTTGCTACTCGCATATCAGAGCTACAAGGTCAAAAGGAAAGTTGAATGTGCTCATCTTGCCTTTTGTTTTTAGGTCATAGGGATTGGTTTTTCTTTCAGAGATCTAAATACAGAAATAAATGGGAAGAGAGAAGGGGAGCATCATTTCTGCAGTTGCTTAGTACAGATCTCACAGTCCTTGAAATGGCATAACAACAGAATTTATCCCGCTGTTGGAAAACTCCAAGTGCTTTCAGAACTAGTTAAATAACACCTGAAATAAATATTCTCATAGTATTAACACTATTATGTATCACATTTTTGGAGATTGCTGTAAACTATCGCCAAATAATGAGTTACCAGGCTGACAAAGGAGGTAGATTTTTCTTGGTTTGGTGTGACGGGCAAATGCGACTACAGAAAAAAATATAAGGAGAGTTTTGTCTGAGCACACAATTACCACAAGGAACAAGCCAGATGCTGCGTTGGGTCAGCTGGGTTTCTATACAAAGAACTGCCTGTTTATGAACCAGATACCAACCCCAAGTGATTTTAACTTCTTCTGTCTCAAATAAATGTCTACGATTATTCTCAGCAGAAGCATAAAAGAAATTCAGTCCTTCTCTCCTCCCTGTATTCTGAGAGAAACTGATGTTATCTGGAGAAATATGTTTCTAAGAGATTAGCAGTGATTCATGACCATCAGAGGCTCAAGTGTACAGAACAACTTAGAGATCATTTGGGAAGATCCAAACTATAATGCTTTATCTTAAAGTTTACTTAGAGAATCACACATCTCCAGGATAAATTTTATAAGGAGAAATGTACTCTCACCACTGGAATCACTGAATCTTAGGACTGGACAAAGCATTTACAATCATTTAGCTCCCTGACTCAACTTCATACAGGATTAAGCATAAACTAACTCCTGTAGATAAAAATCTATCCAGAAGATAGTTGTATGACCACTTCCCTGCATGTATCTTAATGATAAACAGTTGTAACTGATGGGTAATTTTTCCTTGTACTCAAGTTTTAGTTCATTTTCTCTTCTTCCATCTCAGTTCAGATGGAAATTCCTTGTCTAGCCTTGAAGATTTTTTTATTCAATTGCCTTCTCTTCTAGGCCCTTAAAGAAACAAAGTACCAATTCCTTTATCCTTTCTTCTGAAATTTTATTTCCCTACAAATTCTCATCTTTGTGTCACTAGCTCCTTTCAGTTTCCTAAGATCTGCTTTTGGTTGTGTGTTTGTAGATTTCGTGTCAGTCAAATGTTAGGATCTGAAGAATGCAAGGCATTAATCAAGGATTGCCTCATGGATCATGATGCCTGCACTGAATCACAAAATATTAGAGTCTAGGTCCTTTGCTGTTGACAATCTGTCAAACACCTGAGTGGCCTCAGTATGGGCACCCTGCTTCATTTTTGCCAACCCTTCTATTCTGCAAGCACAGGGAGAGTATTTACTGTGATTGCACATTGCACTGGGCATGGAGTGTACAGAGATTCAAACAACAACAATAAAAAAGGCAGAGTCCATGCCAGGATGGAATTCACAAATGACTGCTGGAGATACACAGACAGACAAAGTTCAGATCAACAGATCTGTCCCTGATAGAAAGTTCAGAGGACCACGGAGGCACATGGGAGGGGCACCTAACTCGACCTGGAGAGGGACCTTCCCTCACCACTGGAAAGGTAATATGGGAACTATGGGAACTGAGTAAAGAAGGAAAGGAGATTAATGAAAAGGGAAAAGAAAAGTGTTCCAGGGAGAGGGAGCAGCATTTATAAAGACACAAAGATACGAAAATAGGTGCTCGTGACAAATGGACCAGACGTCATTCCTATTGGTTGTGTTGCCTCTTCTGCTCACTTAATAAATTTCCAAGTTATTTCTTATTAAACCTTCCCAACTCTGATCTTTTTCCTCTCTCTGGATACCATTTTCCACCTGCCTCACTATAATCCTCCCATTTCTGCAGCTGGTTTTCTGGGCAGGTCTGGTTTCCAGGGTTATCTCTGTCCCTGTCTGATCAACCTGATAAACTCTGTGCTTCCATTCAGAACCCCAGCTTAGCCCTACCCTGGACATCTGTTAGGTGGTGTTAGTCCAACAGTTTCACATCCCAGACTTGCAGCTTATTGTAAACTACTGGGTATTGTTGATTTGGGGTCAACTTACATGTTCAGTAACACACAGTAGTAATGTATATAATCTATCACTATTTGTATTTTTAAAAGAACAATAGATCAATAAGTAGAGACAGAGGTGTGTAAAGACTATGTCATGCACATGGAAGGTCACATAGGAAACCAAGAACAACATTTGCCTTTGGGAGGAGGAACTGAAACAGGGTGGGAAGACACCTCATTTACAATTCAATACAATATACAATTTTGAATTTCTAAAATTATTTATTTTGTCCTTCTATTTTTTAAGTCTTTAATATGTAAAGTGTAATCATCTATGGGACTAGGTAAAAAACAGTGGAAAGGAGAAAGGATTGGTCACGTTGCTTCATGGATATTGTTTTTATAATGAAGAATAGTACCAGATCAGTGGTCTCAGTGATCATTCTTATCACCTCAAGATAGATCCCAGTGTGTTTCAAAGTACACAAGTGAAAAGTCAATGTTAGGCTGGTTTTGTTAATGAATAGTATATGTAAGAGTTGTGTGTCTGTGTTTGGTAGTAGCGATTGGGCAAAAGAATCAATAGCCTGATTAAAAAGAGAAAGCCCAAGAGTCTTCTAAACCTAAAAAGTTGATTTGCTATTTTAGCACATGTCACTGAATGCACAAACTACCCTGGTCACCAGATTTACTAGCAGAATTACCTTCCATCCAGGTTAATACTGGCATTGATAAGGACAAACACTGTGCTAGGGTATTCCCTTGAAAGGTGCTTTTCTCTATATTGTATGACCAGTGATTCTCAAGGGATAAATAATTTGAATTGTGCCTTACAAATGCATTACAGAAATAGTGTCTGTCTGTTTTGCATTTGTACTAGAATAAGCTTTCACCATTCCACATAAGATATGATTTAACTACATTTGAGACTGGAGTTATGTTGCTCAATGGTTCATTAAAGAGAATAAACTAAAGGATTAAATATAAAAAGAAATTCTTCTAAATTGAGGAGCAAGATATTGTGGCAAGAGTTAATATGGATGAAATAAGAACCATCAAAAAGAAATCTAAATAAAGGGATCTGACTGGGGAAAAGACAGAGAGAGAGAGAAACGAGATAGTATTAAAAAAAAAAGATTAAAATTGACAATTTCTGACTAGTGAGAAGGGAGAAATAGACATTGAGCAGAAAATGGGTGTGTTAGCTCCCTGAGAGCAGGAACTTCTTTAGATTTTATTTTATTTTTTTAAGGTTTTATTTATTTATTTTGACAGAGAGAGAGAGAGACAGCGAGAGAGGGAACACAAGCAGGGGCAGTGGGAGGGGGAGTGGGAGAGGGAGAAGCAGGCTTCCCGCCGAGCAGGGAGCCCGATGTGGGGCTTGATCCCAGGACCCTGGGATCATTACCTGAGCCGAAGGCAGATGCTTAACGACTGAGCCACCCAGGCGCCCCTTCTTTAGATTTTATATAGCTTTCCACACAGAGCTTTGTATAGATTAAGCACTGTTTTAATATTGATTGCTTGGCCTTCTATAGGCTATGATGGTACATAAAGATGCTGATATTTTACATGATACATAAATAGTCAAAGAGAAAAAGGAAAAATCATAAGGCTGACCAAGGAAAATAGGTCAGAGAAACAAGCACAGAGTATCATGTTTTTAGAAAGTTGGGCTATTGAGAGCACATTTTAGACTTTTTGGTCATCTCAAGAAGGCAGAGCTTCTTCCCTTCAGTTTAATGCATATGATCTGAAACATCTTTTTAAAATTATATCCATGATCATTAGTTAGACAAAGCCCACACTATATAAAATTCTATGCCAAATTTAAACTAATATCAAATGAGCTCTCCCTGCTTTCCCTGCCATACATAGTGTAATGAACTGGCTGTCCTTTAATTGGGAGGGGACTATAACTTAATGCCTATGCCAGCCCACTATAAAATTTTATCAGTGCTGCTCCAGTAGGGGCGGATACAGAAGTAACGTTGTCTCCTCCTAATATGTTATTTTAGATCAGTGTCAGATTCACAATTGGAACTAAAACGCCTTTTAAGATGAAGCCCTTACTCTACAACTTTAGCAATAATTGCAACAAATTTAGAATTTATACCATGGCAAAGCCTAGCAAATTAGGTGGCATTTAAATGAATGCATTACATATCCCTAAAATCCTAAGTGGATAACATGTATGGAGGAGGAATGATTTATCTGATTGAAAAGGGCAATGTCATTCTAATTTCTAGACAATGTGTTAATTACTAGGGCATATAGTGACCAGCATACAAATGATCTTAGTCACATTATATTTTAAGATACAAAATAAGTGTTTTTATTGCAATTATACTATCAAAATGGTATTAGGTCATATGGATTTTGGTCTAAAAACAGAACGTATTCCATCTAGTGTTTCGGTATTTCTAGTAGATAAGACTATGTCATTAGGAACTACATATTGATTTTAATTAGAACAGGCATGCCTCCATTAATATGAGTTGTGATGCCACTAAGGCAGTCGTCGAGGGAGGATTAATTAATTAATTGTAAATTAATTAATTGAGAGTGAATCAAATCAACCTAGGAAAATGAATGCAGAACTTGGGGAGGGGAGTTAAACTCAAAACAGATTGAAAACCCAAGACAATTTAAACTGTTCGTCAAGACTGGAGAAAATTAAGCAACTCATTAAAAGAGAGGACCTGTTGTTTTTAAGAAAGCAAAGTAATGACAATAAAGCAATAAATTAAGTTCAAACATTTTCCTTAAAAATAAGATAAGAAATTCTAAAAACTACTAAGATTTTGTCATTCTATGTTTTAGACGTAGAGAAATGATTTGTAGTATGGGGTACTTAATAACATTCATCACAAATTTAATCACTTCATTTTTGGTTCATGGCTAAAGAAGAAACTCACTCAAATGCTTAAAAGGAAATTAATACACTAAATTGAAGGAAAAGTCTATTATAAAGAGAGAGTTGTGCCCCCCTTTTTATGGGTTTCCCTCTAGTTACTGGATTCCAGTGTTTATGAAACTCAGTGCTTCAGAATTGATCAACATAGATGGTTGACTAACAAGTGAGGTTGATATCTGGAGAAAAAACACTAGATCTAAACAAACTTTACAAATTCAACCATGCAAAATAAACATATAGGTAGGAAAAAACTAAAAATAATATATTAAAATGAAAATCTTTGCATTATAGGGTCATGTTTTTATTTAAAAATGTGTTTAATATTTCTGTGCCTGCACACACACACACACACACACACACACACAAATCAGAAGGTTTCCTAATGACCAATGAAGGATTGTGTGTCAATTACAACCTATTAGCTAGGATTGAGATAAAATATACCAAAATGAAAATTAAAGTCAGATGTGTATGAGACTCTGATTTAAAAAAACAAAACAAAACAAAACCCTGCTCTAAGTAGTCCTCACTTTTAGACAATGCCTTTCCAGTGACAAGGAATTAAAAATGAATGCCAGGAAGAGAAATCCGATTCACCCTGGCTGTACCTGCCTGCAAATAGGATGTTATCTCGGTAAAATATAAAGAGAAACAAACTGTAATAAGCAGTGCTACACTTTACTAGATCTTTGTTATATAATCAATGCACAGAGTGGCAAAGGCAAGTGGTAAGAAAAGGGAATGCCTGTATGTGCCTTTAACAGGTTTAGGGACCACTTTGGTCAAATGAACACACTGCATTACAGCATAGACTTCTCCGACTTAACCTTAAAGGCATGGTATGCTATGGACCTGCCTATAGTAATTGCCTATAATCACAAAAGTCAGCTGCAATTTGTCCTAGAATAGTTGACAGTGAACCTATAATCACTGCAAAAGGGCACTGTAATTTCCCACATATGAATTAGTTTGTTAATTTAACAACTATTGTGCATATACTATGACTCATGCACTGTTCAGGAGACTGGGATATATTGATAAATAAATACTCCTGTCCTTGAGAAGTTTATATTCTGGCAGATTGATGCAGAAAGAAAAACAAAACAAAATAAGCATGAGTAATGTATTATATTAGAAATAAATTGGTGAAAAAGAAATGGTAGATCAGGGTATGAAAGACTGGGAGAAAGGGTACAATTTTAAATTGGGTGATCAGAGTAGTCCTGATTGAGAAAGTCCTATTTAGAACGTTCTTATTCCAGATAAAAGAGAGAGACAGAGAAAAATTCTAAAATGAATACCTTATTGGCTTGTTTGAGGAACAGCAAAGTGGAAGAGCTAAGTAAAAGATTTCAAAGAGGAAACAGAGGGCCAGGACGTGTACACCCTGCAGACCACTGTCAACAGGGTCTTTTTCCATGACTTTTTCTCTGAGTAAAAGAGAGAGCCATTATATGGTTTTGGGGCAGAGAACTAATGTGATGATCACCATGCCTGTTCTCATGATGGCAAGGAGACTAGGGCAGAAGCAGAGATCAGTTAGCCAGAGATTGTGATGATCCAGAAGAAAAATAATGAAGGGTCAAATCAGAGTGGTCACTCTAGAGACAATAACCCAATTTCAAATATATCAAGTTGGCAACACCAACAGGATTTGCTAATGTAGTGGATGTAAGATATGAAAAGAGAAGGAGGGTGTGTTGTCAAGGATGACACTAAGGTGTGTGGCCTGAGCAACTGCAAGGATGACGTTGGCTTCAACTGAGTTGGGGAGCAAGTTTAGGAGAAAAGATATGATGTTCAGATTTGGGCATGTTAAGTTTGAGATGCCTAGTAGATATCCAAGAAGAAATGTAAAGTAGACAGTTGTATTTATGAATCTGGAGGAAAGAGGTCTGGATTAGATGTACAAATTTGGGAGCCTGGGCATAAAAAAAGTATTTAATGCCATGATACTGGATATCACCAAGGGAATGAGTTTTGACAGAGAATTGAAGGGGACCATGGACTAAGCACTGGATCAAACCAGCATTCTCGTCCTTGAAGAAAAGAGGAGGAATAGACAAAAAAGACTGATGGATTGACAAGTGAAGTAGGGAGAAACCTGACAGAGTGTGGGAGCCTGCAAGCCAAGTGATGAAAGTGTCTCCAGGAAGGAGTGATCAAATAAGTTTGACATGTAGTTATGAGTGAGTTGAATAGATTTGTAAAATGTGGAACTCACTCATTAGAATTAAATAAAAGATCAGTTAAGTAAAGATCACTTATCAGCAAAGTTTGATCTGATCATGAGCTCTAGAGTTAGATGGGGATTCAAATCCCAACTTCATCAATCACTATCCTTGGCTAGTTACTTCATGATTTCTGAGGCTGGTTTCCTAGACATCTGCCTCATAGATCTTCTGTGAAATTCAGTGAAATAGTTTGTGTAAACTTACCTATGAAATGCTTTGGAAGTAATGGGTACTTATCATTTAAAATTTAATGTGTAATACAAATAATACAAATATTAACATGAATTCAAATATTATATAATTGAAATACTATATGCATTATATAATTATATTATTCATTAAATTATATATCATATGATTTCTGCTATTTGTTATATTACTCATGATTTATTTACTCATTTGGTCTTTTAGTTATGTATCAAATATCCTTCAGCATTTACTCTTTGCCAGGCAGGCACCTAAGAAAACAAACATAGACAAGACATGGAACTTATCATTCCTGTAATTTAAAGTACACCAGACTCTGGAACCGATACTCTACAGAATTTATTCCCCCATTTCATGCGAGGAATTTGAGCATGTCTCTATCACCTACCAGGTAGGTGACCTTAATATAAATAAGTCACTCAAACTCTCTGACCCTCAGAAAAATGGAGACACATTGTCACTATTTGCAAGGTGGTTAGAAAGATTAGCAGAGCCAGTAGATATTCTTACATCTATTACTAAGTAGGCATTCACAGTATAGATCTTATTAGTACTATAAATTCTGTACATTCTGTCAAAAAGAATGTGGACTTTCTTGAAGTAAATAATTTGTGGTTTTCACTTTTACTGAAAGTTGACATGTTTTTAAGACAGTATTAACTGACACCCTGATAAACAATCTTCCATTTGTTTATATTTACTTTACTCTGTCTCATTTCACAAAGAATTTGAGATAGTTTAAAAGGAGATTATGGAAAGTGATAATAATGATAAAAATATAAAATCACAAATGTATACATACAGAATATATATATGCTTTCATACTTATTTAATTTTTATGGTAGATTTCAAATTTAATTCTGAGCTTCCTGGCAGCCAGCACTAAAGGGAAATAACAGTTACACAATCTCATTATCAACAAAGAAGAAGATTCTAGATTCTCACCAAAGAAACAAAAGTTTGCTTAGCATTAAACTCTAAAAGATATTTCTTAGTCAAGACTTCATATAGGATATATGGAGTGATACAGATTGTAACTGTAATTATTTTTGTAACAAATGTAGTTATGAATTTTGTAGAAATGTTTCTTGTAATAACTTTTAATTAAAAATTTGAGTCCTGGGGCACCTGGGTGGCTCAGTCGTTAAGCGTCTGCCTTCGGCTCAGGTCATGATCCCAGGGTCCTGGGATCGAGCCCCGCATCGGGCTCCCTGCTCAGTGGGAAGCCTGCTTCTCCCTCTCCCACCCCCCCTACTTGTGTTCCCTCTCTCGCTGTCTCTCTCTCTCTGTCAAATAAATAAATAAAATCTTTTAAAAAAAAAATTTGAGTCCTAATGTAAAAAAATAACAGTAATAATTTTGTGAAAATGTAGTCCAAATATGGTAATATCAGACTACTTAATAATTCAAAAATGCTCTCTAATTTTCTGTGTGCATCTTATCATCCCTAATATATTTATATGCATGTTTGTTTATTTATAATATAATATATATTATATATTATACATATAATACATATATAATACATATTCTATGTATACATGTATACACATATATATTTTGCTATATTTACACTAATTTAGAATTTTTAGAGGAATAGATGAGCTTTAAAGTATCTATAACAAACATCACTTCCCCTCTCAGACTTTCAGTGGGAGCTGGATGGTAGAAAAAGACCTGAGGGACCTGTGTTCTGTATTGCTAGATAAGGACAAAGGAATATTCCTGAGAAACTGAGCTAACATGGTAAGTTTAACATTCTATTAGAAAACTGTGACCTTTCCAGGATTTTCACATTGATGGACATCCAGGTATGTACCCTCACCACCATATGACACTAATTCTCAAAATGGTTTACAGACAATAACCAGAATTTTTCTCAGGGGGCATTTTTGGTCAATATCACATAAACAAATATACCTTTGAAGTTCCAATGGTAAGCTCAGTTGAAGATGTATCTTTCTAAGAATATAACACTACAATTTTCTTTATGTAAACCCAGATGCTCATAAAGGCCTCCTGGGCCTGGTTCACATGTGAAAAAGATCATCCAAGCATTGCTACTTTTGATTCTCTTGGAAATATATGACATTCTAGCTTGCAAAGATGTTTGTCTGTAGTTGTTGTCTTTTTTGTTTGGTCGTTGTTGTTGTTGTTGTTGTCATCGCTGTTGTCAGTTCCCCCTTCTTTTTAAAAGTTCTTGGCCAATCCTGATTTCCCTTTAAAGATGCACTTGATGCTATTGGGGAAATGTCAGAAATAATGAAGAAAAATCCTAACATGCTGTCCAACTGAAGTCCATCTTTTGAAATGAAAAACATTCATAATGAAAATAAGTTGACAGCTTACTTGATGATATTTACAGCTGGATATGACGTCAATCGGAAGGATAGTACAGATCAATTTTAATGGCAAGCAGCTAAGCACGCTTATTGATCTGGCAGCTTGCTACTCTACAAATGGCAAAGACCATTAATATGCTAGCACCAGGGACATGGGAGAAGCATAAAACAACAAGTGACTTTGAGCCTTTAAAGTAGATAATTTAAGAGTGCTGATTTGATGATCACAAGGGAAAGTGTGAATTCATGATTTAACCTCCATTCACTACCTCTCAACTAAAAATTGATCGCCATCCTAGGAGTCATATTTCATTTGAGAGAAATTTAATATATTTCATAATTTCCTCTTTAAGCCCTTTGCTTTAAGGGATGTCATTTGCTGTCTGGCTAATCCTAAAGTAGACTTTTTTTTCCCCCTGGAAGTACAGAATCATTTCTGCTAGAGCAGAGTGACCATGTAGGTGAAACATGAATCAAAAGCATGTAAGAATACCATGTATCCCCTTTGTCTGATTCCATATTTCCTTTCTACCCTATAAGGACAATAACATTAGTCCCTCCCTGGAATATAAAAATGGCTAAGATCATGTCTATTAAGTGCTGCTAGAAGACATTTATTTTAGGAACAGTAAAAGCCGTCAGTAGTACCCACACAGTAGTCAATATTACAAATATATATCACTTGAATGTGGCCACTGCTATTGAGACTAAAGTTTTTCTCGTCGGGAAGAGATGTGAATGCCCTGCTGATCACCAAATAAACTTTTCATTCGGACATTTCGCTTTGTATTTTAATATACCTAATGGAGTCTAACCAAATGGATGTTAGGTGGGCTGTCTGTAATAATGAACTTCCTAACCTCTAGAGATGCAGTACATCTGCTCAGATCAAAATGTGTTGTTTATGAAGCTCCCACACTCTGGAGACATATGTACAGTACCAATGTGAAAATAACAAGTTTCAAATTCTTCAAATGGTTCCTAGTCAGCCAGTGAGGAAGCATTAACCCTCACAGTGTGGAATGAATCCTTCTTCAAATCTGCAAATGGTGCAAATCCTTAGTAACAGTATCTGATATACAAAGATTCTTACCTGGTCATTGTTGGAAGGGAAAATAATAAATTTCAACCTGAAGAGCTTTGTGTTTTCCTGCATAAGTCCGAATGGCCTGTTGAGGTGAGAGTAGAGAAGAACCAAGTCAAGAATTCATGGTGATTTATGATCTCTTATAATCAAGACCTTTTCCCTCTTCTTTCTTAATGCTGACAGATTGAAATCCATATTTTGTGTGGTCTTATAAGAAATAAAAAACAACTATTAATTTCGCCAAATGCATATTCTCTATACCTATTGGCTAATAATACTCAGTGATGACCTTTGTAAGAAATTTGGGGTTACCAAGCCATTTATAAATCTTATTACTGATGTCCAAATAGAAAAAGGCAGTTCCAAATAATGGACTTATAATACTACCACTGTTCTCTTGTTTTCTAAATACCAGTTCTACTTTTTCTCATTTATTCTTCCTATCACTTTATTTATTAAGATTATTACTTCATTCTCTGGAAAAGTTTGGGTAAAACAAAAACAATTTCTTGCATTGAAAGCACATATTCTATTAATACTTTCTGGGTGAATAGGGATGGGGAAGGAATCCCTAAAATGTAGACATGTAACTTATTTCTAGCATCCCTTGCGATAAAGTAACTTGACATTAGGATTATTAATATTTATATTGTTTAAGAACACTATAGAATTCAATTACTTATCAACAGAAATCCACTGAATAGCTAAATGAGTTAATTCTAAGAAAGTATCAGAATATGAAATGCATATTTCATATATTAAATAGGAAAGATGTTAAACTTATTAAAGATGCTAAAATAATATTTGTTTAATGTTAAACATTTTAAATTTAGAAAGTTTTTTTAAATAATAAAGATATTAAAATGGAGAATCCCAAATACAGTGAATGCTGTTCAGTCTGCCTAAATCCCCTTCATTGGGTCCATGTAAGCTGCTATGAGTGTTGGGAAATAGCCTTTGACTTAAAGAGAGCCACTACACCTGGGAAATCACACACACACACACACACACACACACACACACACACACACACATTCATAGGAGAGGGAATGAGCAATCCTTACCCAATGACTAATTCACATGGAGGTACAAAAGGTTAGCTTCTTACCTCATTGTGAGAGACCAAATCTAAGGTACAATACATGCTTCAGAACTCCCTGTGGGATCAAGCTGAGAGCCACATCCTTGCTGAGATCCTTTCCCCATCATATTCTACTTCCTCTCTTCCTTTCTCCTAAGAGCATTCTCTCAATAAACAATGTGTACCCAAATTCCTGTCTCAGGCTCTGCTTCTATAGAACCCAAGCAAGATACCAAGTTAAATGCTGGATTCCCAAACACAGGAAGAAAACATACTTCTGAGGTACTTCCCTAATAAAGAAAATCTTAGCAACAATTTTATTTTGTTTTGTTTTGTTTCTAATAGGCAGTTCTGGGGAAAGGTTGGTGTAATAAAATGAAGCCATGGCAAGTGATTGAATAATTTCATACATCAATTAGAATTCAAATTTCCAGCTTTAGAAATTTTAACTTAGTGTGGGCTCTTACCTTGACACCTAGCCTCTTGACATCCCCTAATGTTCTTGTGGTGGCTTTGCTGAGGGTTATTTCTGAACTCAGCCCATACAGATCACTCATCTTCCCTCTTTATTCAGCCTCTCTCCCACCCTATTCAGTATTTTGTGTTATTTTATCCATCACTTCTAGGGCAAGGCTCTGAGCAGTACTATACGCAGTGGGAATAATTAAATATTTGTTAAATCTATTCTTTTGGCTATATGAATCAGTAATTGAGGTCTAAGAGAAAAAGCAGGAAAAGAGCTGTCCATTCAGTAAGTACAGCTAAAGACAAAAGAATGGGAAATTGCACATTCTCATATAGGTACTAAGACAAGAGACGGAAACCCGTCCCTAATCATTGTCACTGGCTCCAAAGAGGACAAGAGACAAGAGAGGATACCATTAAATTACTCATGACTCTTCTTGACCCCGAAAAAGAGAATATTTATTTCCCTTCAATTCACATATGCTGCCCAGAACTGAGCTTCCTGGAATTTCTATTAAGAATCCAGATTACATAGCAATAATTTTCAGGTGCCACGGTCTCTGCTAATAGTGAGCTCCAAAAGAAGGACAGCAGAAAGGAGACAAGCCATATGGCAGTCCAGAGCTGTAGAGATTCAGGGACAATTTGAATGGATATAAATTAAGGATAGAATTTAAAACATGTAGAAATCATAGTCCAGAAATTCAGGGTGCAAGAAATAGACATGATCTCATTTTTCTATAAGCCAACCTCATTTCTCTTTCAAACCCTACCCCTTGATTCTGTGGCATTAGCAGAAAATTTAATCTCACTATTGGGGGGGACACCCACCCCTCTTTTACAACATTGGTTAAGTCCCAGGAGATTTACATAGGGCCAGGGTCACTTGAAGACATGTGAGTAGGGGAATGTAGGGAAGGGAGTGATGGCTGGTAGTCACATAGTTTGTGGTTGGCCTGTCTCAGAGCCCTGTCCATAAGGCTCCCTGCACCAGTGGGTTCTCCTGCAGGGCACTGCCTGGGCATCTCTGTGAGGCCACTGAGGTGCGTATTTCGGCCATCCCCTCCTTGAGGTGATACTACCTGGCCAGTCTGCTGAACCCCTTTCTCAGGAGTTTACTGACCTCTCTACTCTCATTACTGTTCTGTATCTCTCTTCCTCCTCCTCCTCCTGGGCCAGGGGAATCCTTTCTGTTCTAAGGGGAAATCTCTCGATTTCTCTTAATGTTTGCCTCAAAAGCACTTCCTCTTTCTTGCAGTTTCAAATGTCAGTAGGCCTCAAGCTTGGTGGAGACCTCAAGTTTTGCCTGCTATTTAGTGGTTAATTTGCACTAGGGAATACAGGTATATTCCAATCTCGGACTCTATCCTCCTTTATTTCCTAAGGATCATACTATTTCCAATTAGAAAGGCTATTGCAAGTCATTCACGTTCTTGAAATTCATGGAAGTGTGTTCATCATGAACTTTTCTTACTCATAAGGTTTCCAGAGAGCCCTGTGAAATACTCCCTTTAAATGTTCACCCATATTATTCCTATATATTAAAAGTCTGTTAATGGTAAACTATCTTGCACATCAGAGAGCGCCTGCCAAGTAAATTCTCAATGTTTCCAAAAGAAACAAATGGAAATGGGAGACAACATGCCTGGTAAAGATTAGGAGGCAAGTAACATGGGCAGCAAGTTCAAGAGATGCTGGTTTAGCCTTCAGGCAGCACCAAACTTGCAAGGCTGGCACCACTTTCAAATCAGTTTCAATACTTATCCACATCAGAAATGCAAAACAGGGGCACCTGGGTGGCTCAGTCCGTTAAGCATCTGCCTTTGCCTCAGACCGTGATCTCGGGGTCCTGGGATGGAGCCCTCCATCTCGGGCTCCTTGCGCAGCGGGGACCCTGCTTCTTCCTTTCCCTTTGTCCCTCCACACCCCGCCCTGCTTACGTGCTCTCTCTCACTCAAATAAATAAATAAAATCTTGAAAAAAAGAAATATAAAACAACTCTACATCACGAGAAAAATCCTTTTACTACGTAGAAAACAGAATTCTCCATTCATAGGGGAAAAAAAAGAGTTAAAATCTTTTCTGTTTTCAACTCCCAACTAGTAAAGTTTTTGAGAAATCCTAAGAGATGGAAAGGAACCAAGTTGAAAGTCATTCCCTTTTCTTTTTGATTTATTTCAATCTCTTTTCACAGAGACAGCCATTGAGACAAGTATTTTTTATGTCAACTCACTGAGGACTTGACTGCAGCCATCGGAAAGACGCAATAATTGATTTCAATAATTAATTCCTGCTTGCCAAAGTAATGTTGCTTATGCACTCCTCCTCAGGCCCCAGTTAAAAGGAACTCAGAGGCAGGAGTGCATAAACAGCTACATTACTTTGGGGAGTGAAAGTCCCCTAACATACTGTAGATTTGGGAAGAGCTTTTAGGCCGGGGGCTATTTGAAGTTAATTCCTAGAGAGTTTGCTATTACCTCATGTTGTCCATGATTTTCTAAAACCAATTCAGAGGAGTAGAAAGCCAAGTGGAGAGCTTGGTGCCTTTGCAACAATTGATCTCAGCTCAATCAGAAAATCCACCTTCACACTATATCCAAAGTTCTCTCAAAAACAAAAGAGGGAGAGAAAGAGCTCTGGAAGGTAGGGCATCAGGAAGAAGGAGAGCTGAAAATTGAAAAAGAATCAGAAATGAATACCATTTCTGAGGTAAACAAAGTGGAAAATGCTATTTGGGAAACCAAATGACCCCTGGTCCCTTTTCATTTAAATGATTTCTAAAACCCAGAACCACTTCTAACTCTAGTCAAAAGTGTTAAAATGGAGCTATTTTATGGTTCTTTCAAAAGAGTTAAATACGCTGTGCTATCTTGCATGCCTAATATAAACAGAAACTAAACTGACTCCATATGACAGTATTTTATTGCTTCCCTAAGATATTTCCATACATTTTAAAAATAATATTTTGTATGCCTTAATACGACGATATAAAAATAAAACTCAACTCAGAGGCAATACTTTAGAATATTTATCCTTAACAGAAAGGCTGTTAAATACTCAGATCTTTGCAAACTTATCACTTAAAAATTACTTTAACCAGCTCCCTCACCCCAGATTATATACCCAGCTCCCCTTAACCCAAAATGTGTCACAACACAGGCTTTTCACTAATCGGGGAATTTACAATCCCAAACTGATTGTGATGTCAATGCTTTATTGTTAATGAAGGCCTGTAAAGGACTGGGAAGCATAAATGGAAAGCAGGCCCTTATTAGGCATGGACCATACACAGCCATGCCCAGGTACAAGAACCGACCTCTTGTTACTACTTGGTCCCAGGGCGATAAGGTTCCTGATGTAAAGAACAGATTAAAAGTAAAATGAGACCAGATGTTTTTCCTATTAGATGGATTAAGTCAGACCAAACCTAAAATTAGGAAAACACGCAGGGCTGATTTACTACCATGCTGTGATGGGTGCTGCGCTGGGAGCTGCGGCCAGGGGCCGCGGAGCTAGCTCTCCGTTTATTAATGGGGCTCCGGGAGTGGGAAGGCCTCACCCCTGACTGCTCTAAAAATGCTGAACGAGGGCTCCAACCTGGTGATGAAAGCTGCTGTCTGAAGGTGGACCCTTGGTAAAAACAACATTAAAATCGACTTCAAATACAGCTGATGGTACAAAGGGGAGAGGGAAAGGCTCAGCTTTAGTATCTTCTTGAATAAAAATATTTTAGAAATAAAAGTACCAAATTAGCCCAACTCCAAGCATTTTTTCCCCTGAAAACACAATCTTGTTATGAGTAGGAAAATCAACTTTACTGAGTCTCACGTGGACCAAAATCAGACAGTTCAACCCCAAAGTGTTTCTTTGCATGCTGAGCTCAGAGAGTGTCTAATGGAATGAGGCTATTGTAAGAGTTTGCCAGATTAACCTCCCCGGATAGGAGTGAGGCCAGGTTTAACAAAATAAAGAGTCAGGATGTTCAGAAGCTCTGCTGAAACTGCTGGTCCTTTGACCAAATGGAGCTCCTTGCCAAAAACTCAATGCAAGAAAGAATTATTTGAAGAATAGCCTGTTATCTTGAAAGCTTATTTAAAACTATAAATTTGAAGGAAAACTTAAAAATGTGCTTTTTCAGACAGTGGATTCATTATACCAAATAATCTTTGGACAGGTGCACCCTTGGGAGAGTCTCAAAAAGTAAATTTCTTCCTAATTCTGCTACGTTGTTCATATCCTAGGTACTTTTCAGTATCTTTCAATAAGATTTGTCGTTACCATTGTGTGTTTTGTTTTTGCTTTCATTCTGCATCCTCAGTCAATTCACATCACTTATATGCCCACCCATCTCCCTTAGGTCTACATTACTCTAGTTCTCATAAGAACAAGTTTGCTGAAGAACAGAAAGCTGGCAAGAAAGCAAGCCTTAAGTCTCCTCCCAAGACCACTCCCTCAGTCATGGGGACTCCTGCGAAGATTATTTTGTACTTTTGCAGAAAGTATGATGATGAATTTTCTCAGTGTAAATTGCATTTAGCCCTCAAAACTCCATATGTATATATGAGGTTAAATAAGTGTCACTTTTTGCCAGCGAGGAGTGAGTTAATGGTGACTTCTGTGAGTATTTGGCTTACCCTAGAGACATAACCCAGTATCCCCGGGCAATCAAGGAGGTCCACATGGGGTGTTGGTAGGAGAAAAGGGAATACACACAAACCCCAATATAAGACCAATAGCTGGCAGAGGATATGTACATAGCTAGAGACTGGATGCCTAAGCCGGACCAGAAAACAGGAAGGTAAGAGAAGAACACAGTCATGGCTTCTAGGGAGTCAAGAAACCAAGCCAAAGGAAAAATAAAGGGACACTAAAAGGAAGAAAAAATCTCTCTCTGTCTCTCTCTCTCTCTCTCTCACACACACACACACACACACCCCACAGCTGAGAGGGTGATAATTCCAGTTTTGCTTTTTTTTTTTTTTGCTACAAAAGGCAGATTCAGATAGCAATCTCTATAGGTGAAGTAAAATGACACAACAAATACCATCCTGAAACTTTTAAGCAGGCATTTGGGAAACCTGCTGTTTGTACGCATAAGCTGTTAGCCAGCAGATGGAAAAATATTACTTTTGTAAGAACAAAGGGTCACCACCTAATTTATGGCACCTACTGTCTCAAAATATTGCTCCTCTATTTTTTTGTAACTGAGGGGACGCATCAGAAATTACACTATAGCAACAAGAGTATTTGTTGTACTTGAACATGTTAGTTTGGGACTCATCTCTCTTACACCAATGATCAGGCGCATCATTTTGAAGTGTTTGACCTTATATATTATTTTCATTTGCAGAACACCAGAAATGTGATGTATTCTAACATGGTAGACTGTATCCCAAAACAGACGTGGTTAATGCATGGTTTGAGTGTGACAGTAACGTAGTAAAATGCCTACATTATCATAATATGCTGATGGTGATGTCATTCAACGAAACTTATCTTTCTGGCCAGGCTCTTGACATTTAGTATGATTGCAGTTCTTTGGGAAAGGATGTCTAATTCTCCCAAAAAGAAGAAATCTGGCACTAGACAGTCCAAGTTAAAGTAAACATATACCTTGTAATCTTATTTGGACTTAATATTTTCTTAAGTCTAGAATTCCTGCAGCATTTTCTAGCTTGCAGAGTTAAGGGCAAATTTATGTCTACTGTCAAAACACTTAATCCAGCTTTCTTCTATGTTATAAACAAATGTTCTTGTTGAGTGTGAGGTGGGAGTCATGGAGTTGGGGGAGAGATGGGCTGTGTATTTATGTGTTTGTAAAAAATCTCTATGAGACTGTCATCACTCAAAAACTATAGTTTCCTTGAGGATGAGTTACCCCATCCCTAAGAGAAATGGCTCTTTGATTTAGTTACAACTGAATGTTTCTACAGGTAGGTACCTTAAACATCACACAACTGAGAAGACTATTTGCAAACTAGTTCTTCCATAAGCTGCATTCTTGGTGATAAATGCTAGTTAGTTCATGGCTTGATAAAATGTAGCTCTAGAAAACATAAACATGTCTGAAATTTCTTGAGATAGTAATGAAGAAGTCTAGATTTTAAAGAACTATCATGAAAAATCAGTGATTAATCTTCCTCCGATGGCACATTGTTCCCATTAACATTTAGTGTAGTCCTATATTTACCTTATGAAACAAATAATTTTAATAGATGAAAACAAATAATTTTAATAGATGGTATTCATTTTGTGAAAATTCCAAATTAGTAACAAGTTTTACAGAAGGTGTAGCTTTTGTATTCTTTTTACAACTGTTGCTACAGTAATCACATGGCAGCCTGGGATCTTAGGAACCACCCAAATATCCCCTTGCCTCTAGACATGACTATATTTAAACCAGAAAGATGACTGTTCATGCTTTTCTTTAAAACCTTAGAGGAAGCATATAGTAGTTAGATTATCATGGTAACTATGCAATATCTGTGAGTAATATATACAACTGCCTTTTTATGGCTACTGCATTAAGAGTATTTCTGTTCATTCCATTTTAAATTCTATTTGAATGGAAGTGTGAATTCACTGTTAAATAGATACATAACCTATGTAACTCAAGAGAGAATAGAATGTCAAAGAATGAAAATTGTTCTACATGAAAATCTTGTTATATTACTTTGGCAGTATTAAATTGGTAAATTAATAAAAACGTTCAGATGTAATTCTCTTTATGCAATGATGTACTTCTGAAAACGTCTGCAAAATGAATCATATTGAAAGCTTTCTATTTTAAAGGAATCATATGGTAAATACTTTATAGAGTAAATAATCTTTTTCATGCATTCATGTATATATATATGTGTGTGTGTGTGTATATATATATATATATATATATATATATATATATATCCTAAACTGACCCTCATCTATATTCAAATTTATTTTAATATCTTAATATTCAAATTAACAGTCACACCAAATTGTATTCAAACCTCTTCTACTGGGCCAGTAGGAAGGCAAAATTTCAGCTTGATATATTTTATTATAGGGTCATTATCTCAGTGAATTCATCCATTCAGTCTGCTATAACAAAAATACCATAGGCTGGATGGCTTACACAACAAACATTTATTTCTCACAGTTCTGGAGGCTGGGAAGTCTACAATCAAGGCACAAGCAGATGCTGTGTCTGGTAAGAGCCTGCCTCCTGACTGATGGACCGCTGCCATATTGCTATGTCCTCACATGGAAGCTGGCTAGCTCTCTTGTGTGTTTCTTTACAGAAGGGCACGAATCCCATTATGTGGGCCCCACTCTCATGACCTAATTACAGTCCCATCTCCATACACCGTCACACTGGAGATGAGGGTTTCAACATATGAATTGTGGGGGACATAAACATTTGGTCCATGATGGTTGTTCTGAAGTTATTTATTTTTCACAAGGTATAACATCATCTGACACAAAATTCAAAAAGTATAAATGGGACTACAGTGAAAAGTAAGTCACCGTTTGTTATGGGCTGAATTATGGTCCCCTCCATAAAATTCATATGTTGAAGTTCTGACCTGCAGTACCTCTGAATGGGAGGCAGGGTCTTGAAAGAGGTGGTAAGTTAAAATGAGACCATTCAGATAGGCCTGAATCCAATCTGACTGGTGGCCTTCTAAGAAGAGGAAATTTGGATACATATGAGACATCAGGAACATATGCTCACAAAGGAAAGACCATGTGAGGATACAACAAGAAAGTGGCCATCTATAAGCCAAAGAGAGAGGTCTCAGAAGAAATCAAACCTGCCAACACTTTGATCTGGGACTTTAAGCCTCTAGAACTGTGAGAAAATAATGTGTATTATTTAAGCCACCCAGTCTGTGGTACTTTGTTATGGCAGCCCTCACAAACCAATACACCCTTACACCTCTTCTCCTCAGCCACATAATTACCCTCCCCAGAGGCAACAGTTTTAACAGACTCTTATCTAGTGCCCCAAAGAGATTTCATGTACTACATCAGGCAGATATTTGATATGTGCATGCATGTATAATACCTTACACTCTATTCTGGATCTTCTTTTTTCACTTAGTTCACTTCATATCAAAATGTGTTATTTTGTGGCTGCATAATATTCCACTGTATGAATATATCATAATTTATTTAGCCACTTCTTTATTAATGGATATTCAGGTTGATTCCAATATTTTGTTATTCTAATAAATACTACAATAAATCTTGTACATATATGTTCATTTGTGTGAGTATATTTGTAGAACAATTTTTAGAAGTGGAATTTCAGGGCCAAAAGATATGTGTATTTTAAATTTATAACAAATTGTCAAATGGCCACTGCAGAAATTTTGACTCACACTAAAACAATGTATGAAAGTGTGTATTTTCCCACATTCTCACTAGCATTAGGATGTATAAAATTTTATATGTGGTTTCCCATTATAAGTTAATAGCGTATCTATTACTATAAATGAAATTAAGCTTTTAAAAATCTTTTTAGGAGCTGTCTGGACAGGGGTGCCTGGGTGGCTCAATTGGATAAGTGTCTGCTTTCAGCTCAGGTCATGAACTCAGGGTCCCAGGCTTGAGTCCCGAATCAGACTCCCTGCTCAACGGGAAGTCTGCTTCTCCCTCTTGCTCTGCCCTGCTCATGCTCTCTCTCTCAAATAAAGACATATTTTTTTTAAAAAAGAGCTGTTTGGATTATCTTTTCAGTAAACTGTTCATATTCCTTTCCCATTGTTTCATTGGGTTGTTGGTAATTTTACTATTAATTTCATAAATTCTGTACATATTAAGAACATTAGCCTTGTTCTTTTTTAATTTAATTTTATTATGTCATGTTAATCACCATACATTACATCATTAGTTTTTGAGGTAGTGTTCCATGATTCATTGTTTGCATATAACACCCAGTGCTCCATTCAGTACGTGCCCTCTTTAATATCCATCACCAGACTAACCCATACCCCCACCCCCCTCCCCTCTAGAACCCTCAGTTTGTTTCTCAGAGTCCATAGTTTCTCATGGTTCGTCTCCCCCTCCGATTTCCCCCCCTTCATTTTTCCCTTCCTACTATCTTATTTTTTTTTAACATATAATGTATTATTTGGTTTAGGGGTACAGGTCTGTGATTCATCAGTCTTACACAATTCACAGCACTCACCATAGCACATACCCTCCCCAATGTCTATCACCCAGCCACCCCATGCCTCCCACCCCCCACCACTCCAGTAACCCTCAGTTTGTTTCCTGAGATTAAGAATTCCTCATATCAGTGAGATCATATGATACATGTCAGTGTAGTATCTGTTCTTATCAGTTTAGCCTTGTTCTATGATACGTGTTTACAAATTATTTTTTCCCAACTTGCTATTTGTCTTTTGAATGTGTTTATGATGCTTTTCCCATGGACACTTTATTTATTTATTTATTTACTTACTTACTTACCTACTTACTTATTTAGAGATTTGATTGATTGATTGATTGATTTGACACACACACACACACACACACACACACACACACACAGAGTACAAGCAGGATGAGCGACAGGCAGAGGGAGAAGGAGAAGCAGGCTCCTAACTGAGCAGGGAGCCTGATGCGGGGGCTGGATCCCAGGACCCTGGGATCATTACCTGAGCCGAAGGCAGATGCCTAACTGACTGAGCCACCCAAGTGCTCACCCATGGACATTTTTTTTTATTTCATTAAAATTATTTAAGAAGAAAATAAGGGTGCACAGTGACTCATGAAATGAAGATCTATTCAAGTGGAATTAATGTAATTACTAATAAAAGATTTCAACATTATTTGAATGACTAATGCTTAAGATAGGGGGAGCTAAAAAGGCAATAGTGCATCTAATTTACTATCTTGATATTTTTTTTATCTTTTTTTTTTTTTTAATGTTATGTTAGTCACCATACAATACATCATTAGTTTCTGATGTGGTGATCCATGATCCATTGTTTTCGTATAACACCCAGTGCTCCATGCAGTATGTGCCCTCCTTAATACCCATCACCGGGCTAACCAATCTCCCCACCCTCCTCCCCTCTAAAACCGTGTTTGTTTCTCAGAGTCCATAGTCTTTCATGGTTCATCTCTCCCTCCGATTTCCCCTCCTTCAGTTTTCCCTTCCTTCTCCTAATGTCCTCCATGCTATTCCTTATGTTCCACAAATAAGTGAAACCATATGATAATTGACTTTCTCTGCTTGACTTATTTCACTTAGCATAATCTCCTCTAGTCCCATCCATGCTGATGTAAAAGTTGGGTATTCATCCTTTCTGATGGCTGAGTAATATTCCATTGTAAATATGGCCCACATCTTCTTTATCCATTCATCTGTTGAAGGGCATCTCGGCTCTTTCCACAGTTTGGCTATTGCAGACATTGCTGCTATGAACATTGGGGTGCATATGGCCCTTTTTTTCACTACATCTGTGTCTTTGGGGTAAATACCCATGAGTGCAATTGCTGGGTCATAGGGTAGCTCTATTTTTAATTTTTTGAGGAACCTGCACACTGTTTTCCAAAGTGGCTGTACCAACTTGCATTCCCACCAACAGTGTAAGAGGGTTCCCCTTTCTCCACAACCTCTCCAACATTTGTTGTTTCTTTCCCTGTCCATTTTTGCCATTCTAACTGGTATAAGGTGGTATCTCACTGTGGTTTTGATTTGAATTTCCCTGATGGCTAATGATGATGAACATTTTTTCATGTGTCTGTTAGCCATTTGTATGTCTTCTTCAGAGAAGTGTCTTTTCATGTCTTCTGCCCATTTTTTGACTTGATTATTTGTTTTTTGGGTGTTGAGTTTGAGAAGTTCTTTATAGATCTTGGATACCAGCCTTTTATCTGTAGTATCATTTGCAAATATCTTCTCCCATTCTGTGGCTTGCCTCTTTGTTTTGTTGACTGTTTCCTTCACTGTGCAGAAGCTTTTTATCTTGATGAAGTCCCAAAAGTTCATTTTTGCTTTTGTTTCACTAGCTTTTGGAGCTGTATCTTGAAAGAAGCTGCTGTGGCCGATGTCAAAGAGGTTACTGCCTATGTTCTCCTCTAGGATTTGGATGGATTCCTGTCTCATATTGAGGTCTTTCATCCATTTTGAGTTTATCTTTGTGTACGGTGTTAGAGAATGGTCGAGTTTCATTCTTCTGTATATAGCTGTCCAATTTTCCCAGCACCATTTATTGAAGAGACTGTCTTTTTTCCATTGCATATTTTTTCCTGCTTTGTCGAAGATTATTTGACCATAGAGGTGAGGGTCCATATCTGGACTCTCTATTCTGTTCCATTGGTCTATATGTCTGTTTTTGTGCTAGTACCATGCTGTCTTGGTGATCACAGCTTTGTAATATAGCTTGAAATCCAGCAACGTGATGCCCCCAGCTTTGTTTTTCTTTTTCAACATTTCCTTGGCGATTCGGGGTCTTTTCTGATTCCATACAAATTTTAGGATTGTTTGTTCCAGCACTTTGAAAAATGTCATTGGAATTTTGATCGGGATGGCATTGAGGGTATATAGATTGTTCTGGGTAGCATAGACATTTTAACAATGTTTATTCTTCCGATCCATGAGCATGGAATGTTTTTCCATCTTTTTGTGTCTTCTTCAATTTCTTTCATGAGTGTTCTGTAGTTCCTAGAGTATAGATCCTTTACCTCTTTGGTTAGGTTTATTCCGAGGTATCTTATGGTTTTTGGTGCTATTGTAAATGGAATCGTTTCTCTAATTTCTCTTTCTACAGTTGCGTTGTTAGCGTATAAGAAAGCAACTGATTTCTGTGCATTGATTTTGTATCCTGCCACATTACTGAATTGCTGGATGAGTTCTAGTAATTTGGGGGTGGAGTCTTTTGGGTTTTCCACATTAAGTATCATGTCATCTGAGAAAAGAGGGAGTTTGACTTCTTCTTTGCCAATTTGAATACCTTTTATTTCTTTTTGTTGTCTGATTGCTGTTGCTAGGACTTCTAGTACTATGTTGAACAATAGTGGCAAGAGTGGGCATCCTTGACGTGTTCCTGGTCTTAAGGGAAAGGCTCTCAGCTTTTCCCCATTGAGGATGATATTCGCTGTGGGTTTTTCATAGATGGATTTTATGAACTTGAGAAATGTTCCTTCTATCCCTATACTCTGAAGAGTTTTAATCAGGAAAGGATGCTGTATTTTGTCAAATGTTTTTTCTGCATCAATTGAGAGGACCATATGGTTCCTCTCCCTCCTCTTATTAATGTGCTTTATCATACTGATTGATTTGCGAATGTTGAACCACCCTTGCATCCTGGGGATAAATCCCACTTGGTCGTGGTGGATGATCCTTTTAATGTATTGTTGGATCCTATTAGCTAGGATTTTGTTAAGGATTTTGGAATCCATATTCATCAGGGATACCGATCTGAAATTCTCCTTTTTGATGGGGTCTTTGCCTGGTTTTGGGATTAAGGTAATGCTGGCCTCATAGAATGAATCTGGAAGCTTTTCTTCTGTTTCTATTCTTCTATTCTCTTCAGGAGAATAGGTATTATTTCTTCTTTGAATGTTTGGTAGAATTCCCCAGGGAATCCATCAGGCCCTGGACTCTTGTTATTTGGGAGGTTTTTGATCACTGCTTCAATCTCGTTACTGGTTATTGGCCTATTCAGGTTGTCAATTTCTTCCTGTTTCAGTCTTGGCAGTTTATGGGTTTCCAGGAAGGCATCCATTTCATCCAGATTGCTCAGTTTACTGGCATATAGTTGTTGATAATAATTTCTAATAATTGTTTCTATTTCCTTGGTGTTAGTCGTGATCTCTCCCCTTTCATTCATAATTTTATTAATTTGGGTCCTTTCTCTCTTCTTTTGGATAAATCTGGTCAGTGGTTTATCAATCTTATTAATTCTTTCAAAGAACCAACTTCTAGTTTCGCTGATCTGATCTACTGTGTTTCTGGTTTCTAATTCATTGATCTCTGCTCTAATCTTAATTATTTCTTTTCTAATATGTGGCTTAGGTGTCATTTGTTGCTTTTTCTCTAGTTCTTTAAGGTGTAGAGTTAGTTGGTGAATTCGGGATTTTTCTATTTTTTTGAGCGAGGCTTGGATGGCTATGTATTTCCCCCTTAGGACCGCCTTTACAGTATCCCATAGGTTTTTGACCGATGTGTTTTCATTCTCATTGATTTCCATTAATTGTTTAAGTTCTTCTTTGATTTCCTGGTTGACCCAAACATTCTTGAGCAGAGTGGTCTTTAGCTTCCAAGTGTTTGAATTTCTTCCAAATTTTTTCTTGTGATTGAGTTCCAGTCTTAAAGCATTGTGGTCTGACAATATGCAGGGAATAATCTCAATCTCAATCTTTTAGTATTGGTTGAGACCAGTATGTGGTCTATTCTGGAGAAAGTTCCATGTGCACGCAAGAAGAATGAGTATTATGTTGTTTTAGGGTGGAATGTTCTGTGTATATCTATGAGGTCCATCTGGTCCAGTGTGTCATTCAAAGCTCCTGTTTCTTTGTTGATTTTCTGCTTGGATGATCTGTTTATTGCTGAGAGTGGAGTATTGAGGTCTCCTACAATTAACATATTGTTATCAATATGACTCTTTATTTTGGTTAACAGTTGGCTTGTGTAGATGGCTGCTCCCATGTTGGGGGGCATAGATATTTACAATTGTTAGGTCTTCTTCTTGGATAGACCCTTTAAGAATGATATAGTGTCATTCTGTGTCTCTAACTAGTCTTTAGTTTAAAATCTAATTTGTCTGATATAAGAATTCTAGCCCAGCTTTCTTTTGAGGTCCGCTGGCATGGAAGATGGATCTCCATCCCTTCACTTTCAGTCTGGATGTATCTTTAGGTTCAAAATGAGTCTCTTGTAGACAGCATATGGATGGGTCCTGTCTTTTTATCCAATCTGCAACCCTGTGACATTTTATGGGAGCATTTAGGCCATTCACATTGAGAGTGATTATTGAAAGATATGAATTAATTGTCATCATGTTGCCTGTGAAGACCTTGTTTTTATAGATTGTCCCTGTAAATTTCTGTTGTATATCACTCTTGGGGTCTTTCTCCTTTTATAGAACCCCCCTTAATATTTCTTGCAGGGCCAGCTTAGTGGTCACATATTCTTTCAGTTTCTGCTAGTCTTGGAAGATCTGCATCTCTCCATCCATTCTAAATGAGAGCCTTGCCAGGTAAAGTATTCTTGGCTGCATGTTCTTCTCCTTTAGTACCCTGAATATGTCTTGTCAGGCCTTTCTGGCTTGCCAGGTCTCTGTGGATAGGTCTGATGTTATTCTGATGTTCCTCCCTCTGTACATAAGGAATCTCTTCCCCCTAACTGCCCTTAAGATGGTTTCCTTGGTTCTAAGATTTGTGGGTTTTACTATTACATGCTTGGGTGTTGGCCTGTTTTCCTTGATCTTGGGAGGGGGCCTCTCTGCCTCTAGGATTCGAATGTTTGTTTCATTCCCCAGATTAGGGAAGTTCTCAGCTACGATTTGCTCAAATATATCTTCTAGTCCTCTCTCTCTCTCTCCACCCACTCCGAGATTCCAATAATTCTGAATTTGGAATGCTTCATGGTGTCACTTATTTCTCTGATTCTATTTTCATGGATGCTGAGTTGTTTTTCCTTGGCCCCCTCTTTTCCCTTTTTATCTATTAAATTGTCTTCCAGGTCACTAATTCGTTCTTCTGTCTTACTTACCCTAGCTGTTAGATTATCTAGATTAGATTGGATCTCATTGATAGCATTTTTAAGTTCTGCCAATTCAGCTTTCATTTCTGCCCTTAGAGACTCTATGGTGCCATTAATTGATTTCTCCATTCTAGTTATTGTCTTCACAATTGCTAGCCTGAATTCCATCTCCAACATCTTGGTTATATCTGCATCCATTTGTAAATCTGCGGCATAAGTCATAATCTCTGAGTCTTTCCTATTTTGGGGGTTCCTCCTCCTAGTCATTCTGTTGAGGGGTGGTTGAGGGAATGTATAGAGTCCAAATTATTGACCACAACCCAAGCAAGATGCACCTGTTTTCTAGGGACCTTAGGGTTGCTGGCCTCTTGTTTTCCCAGCCTGTCTTCTGGGGGAGGGGCCTGCTGTGCTGTTACTCAGGTAACCCTGTTTGGGCAGAGTTGCCCTGCCCCCCTGTGGTGGGGGATGGGCTCAGTAGGAACCGGTTTTTTGGGGCTTTTGTTCTCTGGCAGCTTTCCCTGGTGGCTTTCTGCATGTCTTCAGAGAGTCAGAGCAGAAGAGACCGTTTCTAACCCTCTGCCTCAGAGCAGAGAGATTGCAGTTTGTTCTTCAGTGAGCTCTGCAGGCCACAGTCTCTCCGTTTCTGTCTGTGCTGCTATAAACTGCAGTGTCCTGGGTTGTGTGCCCCTCTGCAGCACTCCCAGTCCTGCCTCCAGGTCAGGGCACGTCTCTACCCTTTGTGCTTCTAAAACCGCCAGCCACCCCCAGTTCGCACACACAGCCCCGGCACTCCAAGTTTCCATCCAGGGCGCTGCCCTAAAGTCCTTTCCCCACTGCTACCGGTCTGCAAGTCTGTGCCCTGTCCCACTGTGGGAGGCTATTGCTCACCGGCAGTGTAGGATCCCCACGGCCAGACTCCCTCCCACTGCCATTTATCCTCTGATATCTGCCTGCAGGATCATGGCTCCTGGCTTCTTACCTCGAAACCAACCACCTGCGATATTCTGTTTGTAGAGATCCAGATCTTACATCTCAGGCTGATTTCGTGGATGCTCAGAGTGGTCTGGTAGATATCTAGCTCAATTCTGGGGACCAGTTGGAATAGGGTCCCCTACTCCTCTGCCATCTTTTCCAGACCTCCCCCATGGACATTTAAATGCAAATTTATCAACCTACTTAGATTTCTAAATTTGGTGTCACATTTAAAATGGCTTTCCTCCCTGAGATTTTTTTAATCCATTTTCTTCAACTAACATAATGATTTTAACTTTTCATTTAAATCTTTGATCTATATGAAATGTATTTTGTTGAAAGAAAGAAGATAAGGAGTGAACAATTTTTTAAAATGTTTATCTCATTGTCCCAACACCTCTCATTGAATAAGCAACCTTTTTCCCATTGATGTGCAATGTCACACTTAATGATATATCTGCTATATTTTGAGCCATTTCTGAATATTTGTTCTGTTCCACTGATCTATGTGCATACCCACTTGAATGCCTAATAGTTTTAATCATTGTAGTATTATAATATGTTCTGACATCTAATAGGGTATAAATCTCCTCTTGACTTTTCTATTTATGAATTAACCTATTTGTGCATATTTATTCTTCCAAAATATCTTTTAAGTCAGTTTGTTTAGTTGCCAAGAAATTTTTGGGGCACCATGAAATTTGTAAATTATTTTAGAAGTAATTGATACCTATAACATCTTGTGTGTCTGTGTAATTCTGAAAAATTACTTTCCAGTTACAGCATTCTCATGTTTATATTAGTGGCATGTTGTTTCCTTTATGTAGATCTTGCAGGTTTATCGTTTTGTTTAATGCTGGGTATCTTACCTTTTTTTTTTCTCTTTTTAAATGAAATATGCTACATTCAGGAAAAAAAATACTGAAATCTAAGTATAAATACAGAAATCACAAATCAAGCAAGACTGTGGAATCTCAGATCTGTACCTCTGAAACAAATAATGCAATATATGTTAAGAAAGAAAAAAAGAAGAAGAATGTAGCAGGAGGGGAAGAATGAAGGGGGGAAATCGGAGGGGGAGAAGAACCATGAGAGACGATGGACTCTGAAAAACAAACTGAGGGTTCTAGAGGGGAGGGGGGTGGGAGGATGGGTTAGCCTGGTGATGGGTATTGAGGAGGGCACGTTCTGCATGGAGCACTGGGTGTTATGCACAAACAATGAATCATGGAACACTATATCTAAAACTAATGATGTAATGTATGGGGATTAACATAACAATAAAAAAAATTTAAAAAAAAAGAAATCACAAATCAAGACAGAAAATAAATTACCAATAAATAAAAATTAACCAAATAGTCATCAGACTTTTCATTTATAACATTTGAGGATACAAAATGGCGGAATACCAACTAGAGATTACTGATGGACAGAAATTAGTCACAAAGCGACATGGAAGATAATTTTAGACATACAATATATCAGAGAGTAATTACTCAATGCATATCAATAATAATACATACATACATAAATACATACTATAACCAAATAACAAATGAGCCAAAAATCAGACTTCATAAGAGGAGAAGGAACTATGTTAAACAATTAATTTGAAAAGATGGATAGACAAACAGAGATAGATTAATAGAGAGACGGATGGATAGACAGATAGATGCTGTAGGATAACAGGAATATGTTATATGAGTTTTTAAATGTCTTCTGAAACTGAAGAAACATATAGCAAAAACAAATTCTAATTACAGTCCAGAATAAAAAATACTAACCATCTAATTGAAACTTAGAAACCTGGGTAGTGATAAAGAGAGGAAGAAATAATGTTCTGAACCTTGAGAGGGGTGGGGCAAGGGAAGAATGGGAGAAGTAAAATTATCCCAACAGTTTCATTGTTATGGAGGAGTAAGAAATCAAAGGAAATAAAGTATCCTGCTTAATGTCATGATATCTTGTTTCTAAATAATAGCAGAAAAATATGTCTGAACATGAGAGATGGGAAGAGTATATAACCATGAATTAAATGGAAAATCAGAGAAGAATTTTCAAATTAACCATGGGGAAAATAGTAGAATAAATAGCAACTTAATCAAACCAACAAAAACAAGGAGAAGGAAAGAGAAAGGAAAAACAGATTAAATAAATAAGTTCATAAAGATGAGAGGCACAAAATCAATGAATGGGTCTTTACACTAAATAAACTAAATCTCCCATTAAAGATAAAAACTGTCAAATTAGGTCTACAAAAGAAAATCTAGTTCTACGTAGTTTATGTCATATACTTAAACGAAAAAGAAAAACTGAAAAGAAATATAAAGCAAATGCAAACCAAAATAAATAAATAAATAAATAGTAATGACAATATTATTATGAGAGATGTTGGAATTTAATAACTTTAATAGTTGCAACATGCCTAAGTTTCGTTCATATTAATATGGAAATGGACTAAATAAAGCTAAGCAGTTTTTTAGCTGTAGGATGTCTCTCTTAGAACCTAGAATATGCTAAAGCACCTGATGACATTCCAAGGGGTGGGGGTTATAAAATTCAGCATTTCCAAAACTTATTTGATTACTTTTGCAGGGCAAAGATAAGTGATCTGCAGATTTGCTGGGGCACAGGGCAGGGGTGGGGGCATGGGAAGGATTGCCACACGCAGTCTCCTAAGTATAAAACTGCAATATCAGTGGCTGTGGCCAGGTTGTTTTCATTGATCTCATGGATGTTGGTAAAGAAATGAGATCATTTTTGATTTTTAAATTTTATTGTCCCCCTCAGACTTGGTGAAAATAACTAAGAAAAATATGGAAAGTGTTTAATAAGTACTCCACATTTGATTTTTTTTTTTTTTTTTGCCATTGAAAACTTTTAACTCACCTGGGATGGTGCTGAAGGGAAATACGGGAATGGATGACAGCAAAAACACAATTTAAAAAATCAATATGGATATGTCCATTCATAAGAATGGAAGCAATTAGTTAATGTCTTAGTGACAAAGACAGAGAAATCCAAGTCCCCATAATACATACCACCAACTAAAAATTGAACTATTTTAGTTTGTCTTTTTTCCCAGTGCTTAGAATGGTGAAGAGTAATCTCAGAGTGGCATTTCTAAGAATTTTGGCTTGGAGGAACACAAGAGTATGACCAACCAGGCATCAGAGACCTTAAGGATATATATTAGGGTAGGCTAAAATAGAAGGGGAAAAAAACAAATAAATAAAAGGTAAATAGCTCATATAAAATAAGTGTTTATTTCTTAATCACATGAATTTAAGGCACGTGGCTTCCTGCCATGTGATGATTCAGAGCTAAGGCTCCCTCTACTTTGTGGTTCCACAAAGTCCTCTTGGTCATTTGCATCTAAAAGCAGAAAAGGGAGGAGAGCATGGAGGATGTGTATCTGCTTTTAAAAGCATTGGCTCAGAAACGGCATAGATTACTTTTTACGTTTTACTCACTAGAACCCAATCAAATGTCTTCATCTAACTGCAAAGAGGGATGGAAAATGTACCACACTGGGTGACTGGAAAAAAGAAAAAGCATAGATTCTGGCAAACAGCTAGCAGTCTCTGCCACAGAAGACAATGACTGTTCTATCAAGGAAGACATTGAAGTTCAATGTGGTAATCTGTAAAATTTAAGCAAATAGCACAAAAGAGTCCCTGGAAGATGGTCAACTGGGGATGTAAATAGAAGTAACAAGTATACTTTCCATGATCAAATAAATCAGTAAGAGGAATCCTACCATAAACAATAAGTAGAACATCTAGATTCAGCAGCACAGTTGAAGACAGTCAACACCAGCACATTTAAAGGAGCTACCAGTGAGCCCCAGAAGTGACTTAAGTACTAAAAGAGCTATTTCTATGATGCACTGAGGTCCAAATTCTATAATATAGCCCAAGGCCCTAGTGACTGTCTACACAATTAGTTAAGACAGAAGAAAGAGAGAAAGAGAGAAAGAAAGAAAGAAAGAAAAGAAAGAAAGAAAAGAAAGAAAGAAAGAGGAAGGAAGAAAGGAAGGAAGGAAGGAAAAGAAAGAGAGAAGGAGAGAGAGGGAGGGAGGGAGGGAAGGAGGAAGGAAGGAAGGAAAAAGAAAGAAAGAAAGAAAGAAAGAAAGAAAAAGAAAGAAAAAAAAGAAAAAGGGAGGAAGGGAGGAAGGAAGGGGGGATGAAGGAAAGAGAGGAAGAGAGAAAGAGAGGAAGAAAGGAACAGAGAAAGGAGGAAGGAACAAAGAGAGGGAAGGAGGGAGGGAGGAAAAAAGGAAAGGAGGGAGGGAGGGAGGGAGGAAGGAAAAGGAAAGATGTTTAATGCTTTTAGCCTTGTGTCCACATTTCTAATAAATACATCAACATTAGATATCATATTTCCTTAGCAAAAGATAATGCAAAAGAGATTAAGGCCAGGATACCACATGGTCTTTGTCCACTTCACCATCCCACATAAGGCCACTTTGTCTTGGAATCTATAGTAGCCCCACCTGATTCTGCTCAAACCCTCATGACATTCTTCTCTATATTTTTTATTCTCAGCCTTGTGTATAATAAAATGAAGGAGAAATTGAAAGAGAAGGAGAGAGAGTTTTATTTCACTCTCTTTAAAACATGGAAGTAAAGTCAAAAGAAGCAGGCAGTTAAAAAGAGCACACACAGCACCAAACTCATTGACTCTAGGGGCAAAAGGCTCTATACATGTATTATATCTTTGTCCTATACTCCAGTTTGAACTACATGCACAATATTGTTTGACTAATCAAATCAGTCAAAGAAATAGTCTAATTCATCAAATAAACAGCTTGACTTTTTTGATCATTCAAAATCACATGTGAATAGAGCTTTAAAAACAATAAGGCTTCCAATTTCAAACAGGAATGTGGAAAGCTAAAAAGAGTTGTTTTCACCTTTACATTAAGAAAAAGATGAACAGGGCACCTGGGTGGCTCAGTCGGTTAAGTATCTGCCCTCGGCTCAGGTCATGATCCCAGGGTCCTGGGATAGAGCCCTGCATTGGGCTCCCTGCTCAGCGGGGAGCCTGCTTCTTCCTCTCCCTCTATGTTCTCTCTCTCTATCTCAAGTAAATAAATTTAAAAAAAGAAAAGAAAAGAAGAGAAAAGAAAAGAAAAAAGATGAACAAACTGCATGAATAAGTTTTCTTGAACCCATCAGAGCACTGAGTTTGTAGGACAAACAACTAACATCAAACCTAGAGGAAACTTGCAGGAAAAAATAGGAACAGAGCGTTTGATTACCTGGGAAAGACACTCCCGAACACCAAATAAACCATTAAGAAGATTAAGCTAGAAAATGTCTAATGAGGGGCACCTGGCTGGCTCAGTTGGTGGAGCATGCAACTCTTGAGCTCGGTTTGTGAGTTTGAGCCCCACATTGGGTGTAGTGATTACTTAAAAATAAAATCTTAAAAAAAAGAAAGAAAATGTCTAACAAATGCTAAAACTTAGTATGGGCTAGTGTGAAAGTACAAAACCCTGGGGGACTATAAATATAAGGGGTTTGCACCTTCTCACAGGTTTTCACTCCAGGAAGCTCAAAAAGAAAGTAAAAAAAAAATCCTAAGTAATTTTGTCTCATGGAGTTGGCTGGGGGAAAGAACAGAAGCCACTGTGAAACTCTTCCCAAAGGCATCTCCCTTAAGAAAAAAAAAAAGCTTCAGTATGCATTGGGAAGACATCAGAACTGTAATCTGAAGATGCTGGTAGAAACCCCACTGCAACTGAGGTAAGACAAGGAGCAGAGATAAGCTCTCTTCCTGAGGAATATGTATGAATATTTGCTAGGCCCACACAGCATTACATCTGGGCCTCTCTAATATTGAGGTTTAATCAGAACATAAGAATGTCTCCTTTCTCCAATGACCACCATCATGCTGAATGTGCAGGAAAAATGACTGGAGTATAGCCATGGGAGCAGCTGGAGACAGTATCCTCTGACGTGGCACAAAGGGAGACCCAAAACCAAAGGCAGAAACAAGCACAGAATCACATAGAAAAATTGGTGCAGTGAGGGTAAACATAGCAATAACAAACTCCAAACCTACTCCAAACCCTAACTGGTTTAACACAAACACCTACACTAAAGGCCTAGCAAAAGGAAAGCCATGCTCACTTCTAAGCATAAAAATATGAACATCAGTATCAATGGTCCTATACAATATGTTTGCCTTTCAACAAGAAATCATGAAGCATTAAAAAAAAGGCCAGGAAAAACAAAAGGGACAATAAAATCATAAGAACCAGATTCAGATATGACCAGATGTTGGACAAGGAATATAAAATATCTATGAGTAATGTGTTAATATCCCTAAAGGAAAAGATAAACAATGTGCATTTGGATACGTAATCTCAACAAAGAGGTGGAAACTATAAGAAATAATCAGTAAAATGTTATTAATCAAATACACAGTAACAGAAATAAAGAATTTCTTTGATGGCCTCAAAACTAAACTTGATATAGCCAAGGAAAAAAAAAAATCAGTGAACTTAAAGATATGTCAGTAGAAATTACCCAAATAGAAATACAAATTAAAAACAAAAGGTGGAGGAAAAAATACAGAGCTAAGAATCCAAGATCTATGGGATAATTTCAAACAGTGTAACATCTGTGTAATTAAGATCCCAGAAGGAGGGGCGCCTGGGTGGCTCAGTCGTTAAGCGTCTGCCTTCGGCTCAGGTCAGGATCCCAGGGTCCTGGGATCGAGCCCCGCATCGGGCTCCCCACTCCGCGGGAAGCCTGCTTCTCCCTCTCCCACTCCCCCTGCTTGTGTTCCTGCTCTCGCTATCTCTCTGTCAAATAAATAAATAAAATCTTAAAAAAAAAAAAGATCCTAGAAGGAAGAAGCAAGACAGTAAATGGGATGAAAGAAAAATATGAAGATATAATACCCAAGAATTTTCCAAAATGTAATGATATCAAACCACAGATCTAAGAAGCTCAGAGAACACCAAAGAGAATAAAAAATTTAAAATAAAAACACACGTAGGCATATGGTATTCAAACTGCTGAAAACGAAAATAAAAAAAAAATCTTGAAGGCAGTGAAAGAGAGAAACAACATTATCTCTAAAGTAACTAGGATAAGAATTAGAGCAAACTTCTCATTAGGAAAAAAAAGACGAAAAGGAGAGAATGGAGTTTTATATTTCAAGTGCTTAAGGTAAAAAGAACTCTCAACCTAGAATTCTATGCTCAGTGAAAATATCCTTCAACAGTTAATGGTAACTAAAGAATTTCTCAGAAAATAAAACAAATCACTGAGGAAATTCATTTTCATCAGATCTTCTCCAGAGGAAATGTTCAAAGAAGTTGTTCAGGCAGAAGGAATATGATATAGGACAGAAAGTTAGATATACACAAATAAATGTAGAATGCAGAAATAGAATAAGGTAAAATATCTGTTTTCCTAGTTCTTATTTTTAATTTCTACAAAAGTTAAATGACTCTTAAAATCAATACTAATGACAATGTTTGATGTGTTTATATCGTATGTAAAAATAAAACGAGTAACAAAGAAATGGCACAAAGAACAGGACGGAGGAATTGGGAAAAATACTATTATGAGGATCTAGAAATAAACCTGAGGCAGTAAAAAATTATTTAAAGATGGACTTAAATAATTTAGAATTCATATTGCAAATCCTATTGAAACCATTAAAATTTGTAAAAGATGTCTAAATAGTAAATAATTAGGGGAGATAAAATGGAATTATAAAAAATGTTCACATAAAACATAGAATACAGAAAACAAAGAGAAAAGAAACAAAGAACTACTAAAACAAAATAGTAAAAGATTAACAAAATGGTAGATTTTAATTCAACCATATCAATAACCACTTTACATTTGAATGATCTAAACATACCCATTAAATAATAGATTATTAGATGAAAAGGTAAGACAAACTATAAGCTATCTCAAAGCAACCCACTTTAAGTATACAGACACAGATTCGTTAAAGTAAAAGGATGGAGAAAAGTATAGCATGCAAACACTAATCAAGGGAAAGCTGGAATAACTATATAAATTTTAGATAAAACAGACTAAAGGAAAATTAAAATATTGTGAACTGAAGGAAGATGAAAATACATTATGTCAAAGTCTGTGGGATGCAGCTAACTGTTTTGAGGGAAATTTATAGCATTAAATGCTCGTATGAGAAAAGAATTAAGATCTAAAATGAACAACTAATCTTCCAACTTTAGAAACTAGAGAAAGAACAGCAAACTAAACCTATAGAAAACAGAAGAAAGGGGGGACATAGAATTGTATACCACTTTATTTAAATGTTTTTAAAAATCAACTAGGGGGGGCGCCTGGGTGGCTCAGTTGGTTAAGTGTCTGCCTTCGGCTCAGGTCATGATCCGAGGGTCCTGGAATCGAGCCCCGCATCAGGCTCCCTGCTCTGCGGGAAGCTTGCTTCTCCCTCTCCCACTCCCCCTGCTTGTGTTCCCTCTCTCGCTGTGTCTCTCTCTGTCAAATAAACAAAATCTTAAAAAAAAAAATTTAAAAAATAACAAAAATCAACTAAGATGTTGAAGGATTCAGGATGGAATGCAGATGGTAATAAATGAATCTAACTTTATTACAAATATCTATGACATAAACTCACTGAAGGGAGTGATGGGGCAAGAATGAACTAATCTAAGTAACTTTAGAAAATGCTGATTCTACTTGACACTGGAAAAACAAAAAGAATGGCACATAAACACTGTACTTTAAATGGCACATGTTTTTCTCACAAGGCAACGAGTTAGCAATTCTGCAGCTATACCTATGCCAGATTTGAACAAATAAGTAAATAAATCGATGATAATGGGAGACAGATTTCTTGTAAGAGAAAGAGAATACAAATAAATAAGTGGAGAGGGCAAATTTGAATGAACACTGTTATGCTGGATTAGAGTCATAGATGTCAACATAAAGTCATATTTATTTTAACATACTGATGGATGGAGGATGGATGGATGGATGATAGGTAGAAAGATGACAGATGATATTAGATATCATCTAGATAGATAGATAATAGATAGATGATAGATAGATATGTGTGAATGTATGTAAATTTACATGAAATATTTTCTAACATTGCCTACCGAGAGGGTATAGATGCAGTGACACCCCAGTAGCAATGAGCAAACCCAGCACCCAGACCTTGTTTTCTAAATATCACTCTCCAATCAGAGGGTCCACTTCTCCTTGGAGAAAGGCTGATTCTAGAACTGGGGCAGAGAAAATACAAGACGGACCTGTGTAGCATCTTATACTGTCAAATAAGGAAGTGCTCAAAAATTTAAAAATAAAAAAGGATGGAAGCATGTCAAAAGGATATAGGAGCCAGGGTTCCTGGGTGACTTAGTTGGTTAAGTGTCCGACCCTTGACTTCAGCTCAGGTCATATCTCAGGGTCATGGGACCGAACCCTGTATCAGGCTCTGGGCTCAGTGCAGAGTCTGCTTGAGATTCTCTCTCCCTTCTCCCTCTACCCCTCCCTGCCAAATAAATAAATAAATAAATAAAATCTTAAAAAAAAAAAAGGATGTAAGAGCCAACCTAAAAGAGCTTCCATTGGTCAAAGCTATCATTTGAGCATCAAAATAAATAAGCATAGTATTGAGTTATAACCAAAAAGTAAATGAATACCCTTGAATCAGTACTGATATAAATACATGATTAAATGAATAAATAGATAAATAAATTAAAGTTACATCTTTATAGAAGAAATTTAAATAATATATGTAGATAGTCTTCCTCCAAGAGGTAGAGCTTAGTTTCTCTCCTCTTGAGAGTAAGTTGCACTCATCACTGCCAATGATTTGAGTATAGAAAAGGAAAAATAGTAGTTTGCCCTTAAACAACACAAGGCTTAGTGGTGCTGACCCCTTCTACACAGTCAAAAATCTGGATATAACTTTCAACTCCCCCAGAACTTAACTACTAATAGCCTACTACTGACCAGAAGTCTTACTCATAACATAACCAGTCAATTAACATGTATTTTGTATGTTATGTATATTATATACTGTATTCTTATAATAAAGTAAGCTACAGAAAAGAAAATGTTATTAAGAAAATCATAAGGAGGGGCACCTGGGTAGCTCAGTCAGTTAATCATCTGCCTTTGGCTCAGGTCATGATCCCAGGGCCCTGAGATCGACCATGTCGGGCTCCCTGCTCAGCGGGGAGTCTGCTTCTCCTTCTCCCTCTGCCTGCCACTCCCTCCACTGCCCCCAGCACCTTGGGCTTGCTCTCTTGCTCTCTCTCAAATAAATAAATAAAATCTTAAAAAAAAAAAAAAAGAAAATCTTAAGGAAAAGTAAATACATTTATAGTACTCTACCATATTCATCGAAAAAAAATCCATGTATAAGTAGACCCATGCAGTTCAAACCCATGTTGTTCAAGGGTCAACTGTAGTATTACACTGGAGAAACCTATCACACATGACCTTAGCCAGGTGATCAAGGTTAATATCACCATTGGTAAGTCATGTTGATAACACGTACTCCCTGATATGATGAGAACAGCACTTCACTTCTGTGATATTCTTCCAAAAGAACCATAACCCCAGTCTAATCACACACACACACACACACACACACACACACACACACACAGACAAATTCAAATTGGGGGATATTTTACAAAATAAATATCTGACAGTACTCCCCCAAACTGTCAATGTCATGAAAAATAAGACTTTAGAAACTGCCGTGAGGATCAAATAAAGAGACATGAGGATTAAATGCACCATGATACACTGGATTTGATGCTGGAATAGAAAAAGGAATGGCAAATTCTGAATAAAGTCTACTAATTATACCAAACTTATGTACCTTTCTTAATTTTGACAAATGCATCATGATTATATAAAAAGTTAGCATTCGGGGGTAATGGATGGAGCATACACAGGAATTCTCTGTACTATCTTTGCAACTTTTCTGTAAATCTAAAATTATTCCAAAATAAAAAGTTTTAAAAGCTATCTGCCAAGCCTAACTCTATAATCTCTGAATAGAGTTTTATAATAAAAATGCTAAAATGGCATCAACACACACACACAAGTTAGCACAAAAGAAACATTACTTTTTTAATAGAATGTCCATATTTTAAAGTTACTTTGATACCTATAGAAGTGTTCTAGGTAGTGTGTTGTTTAAAGCTACAGTTTTTTTTTAATGCATAGTTTAGTCACAGTGATGAGTTCCTTAAAGCCTACATAATGAGGGAATTTTTTTTTTTTAAAACCTTGCTGTGATTGCATGCAGTGATAGAGATGCCTTTAAGAATGTTTCACAGATGCTTCAAATCATTCATTTCTCATAAACATATGGGGTCTATTCTTCCGTCACTGTGCGTAATTCCTATTGACACTAATGGGAACTATGCATGCATATCTCTATAATTTGGCCTCAAACAAACTGAAAATCATCACTATTGAGATGAGAACCAAAGCAACCAAACAAAGAGAACAATTGACTCCTTAAAACTCAGATTCTAGAATCTCTTGTCACAAGAAATTCCAGTCATGGAGAATTAATCTGCAGTGATTCCAACACAATAAACTATAATAAGTCAAAATATGATACTTACAGATATTATATTTTAGGGCATGGTATCTTTCTGAAGATAATAAATTACCTTTTTCAACTGTAATGCAGAAATAGCTAAACATTTCATAATACAACTGAACAAAAATTCCAATGCTACAAAAATAGCTATCAGCTTCTAGGTGCTAACACTCCGTGTCATACATTTTAAGGACTTTTATTTAGATCTCTGTAAGTTGACTGCTCGTTTGTTCACATCTCCCTTTACAAGATTATATCCCTATTTTTAAACCTCAAGTTAAATGGAGAATTTTTTTTCCTATTTAAACTTTAAGATTATAACATGTGTCCACCAAGAAGGAGAGTCTCAAATTAAGGAGATTTGTTCACTGTTCCATTGTCCCATTTCCACATCAGAAAACATAACAAAGTTCTTAGTTGTGTATCTCAGCAGTGTCACTTTGGCCAGATTCCAAGATGTAGGAGGTTGCCTCAGATCTCAGTGGGAGGCAGCCATTATGTGTTTAGGGGAAGCCATTTGAAGCTGGCAGGTGAGCCAATTCTATCACTAAGGAGAAAGTACTGCTAGTAAAGTCACCTTGTGACAAGTGTCTCCCTGCTGTGGGTTAACTTCCAGAAAGAACGTTTGGAGAACACATAACAGTTCACAACAAGGAAATCAAACAAAATAAATTGGGCATAATTTGACACTGTTAAAATAAGAAGTGTCACTGGCACTACTATGAAGTAGGAGTTATGAAGAGCTTCTGCCAAGATTAGACATTTAGTTAGACAATAAAATAGCTTGCTGGTCAAGCCAAAGACATTATTCTTAATGCTTAAACTAATGGAGACTAGTGAATAAGTCTTTTTGACAAGCGGGGCTGCCAAAGAGTAGCAACCAAGTCTTGAGAGGCATGCGTGTGTTCATACAGTTGATAAGCCCCAAGCGAAGAGAAATAGCAATATCATAAAAAATAAAAAATAGAATACGATGGGTTTTTAAAGAAATTTCCAACAATTATAGAGAACTGACCAGAAAAGATATTGTGTAGAAACAGTTTTCTTTTCCAAATCCACTTGGCTCTTAGTAAACTGAACAGAAATATTTACACATTATAGTTTTCTCATACCAAAATACTGTCATTCAATTTTCAAACAAACGTTTCTTCAGTAGATTCCCAAATGGTTTAAACTATATGTAAGAAATGCCCAGTGGAAAGAAGATGGAAGCCATATGAAACAGTTCAAACGAAATATTGGCAAAAAAACCCAAAAAACCAAAAAAACAAAAAAACAAAAACGTAGCCATGAAGTAACCAGAGAATCTCCAGTGCTTCATTCCACCTTTGGGCATCCCTCTCTGACTTCACAACCAAAGAAGCCCATGCATACTTTTGTTTGAGGGTGGCCGCTGCTCTCACTCAATGAACACCCACTTAGGATGAAGCTCTATTTCTCATTTCTTATCCTTATTTATTAAATGCTAGTTACTTCTAAACTGTATTAAAATGAAAACAATTTCGTTCAATGAAATCACACTAAGGTATGAATCACTAGCCTCATAAGTTGTTGGCCCTCTAAGGCAGTGTTTCTCAAAGTCTGATTCCTGGATCCCACACCATGCTAAACATTTACATTTCTGGGCCCATTATTGAATCAAAAGTGCTGTGTATTAAGCCATTTCCCAGGCAACTGTTACGGCAGTGATGTGAGGAATCACTGTTAAAGAAAGCATTGATAATTCAAAAGACTGGACTGGAACTGCAAAAACAGCAAGGTCGGGGAGGGTTATTTCCTGAAAGGAGACTTTTCAAATCATACCAGAAGTCAATGTCTTGGGTGTGGCCTTGAGTCTGGGTGAGATTGGCAACATTATTAATAAACTACTGCTGGTTTAACTCCTTCAACACAGAGTGCAACACTGACATTCAGACACATACGAGCACAATAAAACCATAGTCTTTTGCTACATAATGATGCCATAAGGTACAATGGAAATAACTCCTATTTTCTTTGATATGTAAGGAAAAAGCAAATAAGAGCAAAGAATATCGTATAACTTCAATTGTTAAAATAAGAACTCTTAGATTATGATTTGGCCAGCTGAGAATATGTTTCCTCAAATATATCTTATGTCCTCCTACCTCCATGCATTTGTCCAAGCTGTCCCCTTCTCTGCCTCAATAAATCCTGCCTATCAATTTAGGACTTGAATGCCTTCCCCCTCCCTTGAATCTCCAGCTTAGATTCATCTTGCAAATTCTCATGGTATTTGATCATTACGATGAAGTCATGTAGGACCTTCTAACTTATATTCATATTATACATTACACATGTGTACAGATACATATATAGCATATGCATATCTTTGATTCTTGAATCAACTGCTGAAGTAGAGTATGTTTCCTATGCTAGATGAGACACACTGAAATGAAGCAGATTCTAAAACATGCTTCTGGGAGGAGTAGCAGGAGGAGGCAGGGAAGGAGGGAAGGAGCAACCCCACCAGTCACAGAGGCAGGAAGAAATTTTACAACTTTGCTAAGGCAACCTTTGCTTCTACACAGACCACCTAGTAAATGAAGAAGGTGGACTTCTACAGGCTTCTTCCTTTCTCATCTTTTAGGAATTAAACTACACAGCCCACATTCACCTTTTGCCTGAATTAAATAGTTTACTGTACGTTGGGTATTTCTTAATCCAAACCAGATCTTTCTATCTAATTTCATACCCATGTATACAACTGTTCATTCCTGCCAAGAGAATATGAAACTCAAAACTCCTTCAATAATATTTAGTGAGCTCCTACTCCATGCTAGGCCCTCTTCTGTATGTTGAGGATAGAGCAGCAATGAAACAAAGTGAGCTGCTGCAACCATGCAAATTATATAGATCTCTGATAAAATTCACATAGTGATAAATGTGATGAAGAATGAATTAGAACAAGAGAATTGAGACGGCGGGACAAAGAAGGGTTTGCTAATTTTGCTCATCAGAGAACACCTCTCCAAAGCTTGACTTTTGAGCTGAGACTTGAGTAGAGGACACAAGCCATGTGGGCTCTGGGTGGGGGGGAGACATTTCTGACAGGGAACAAGTGCAAAAATCCTGAGGTGTGGCATCCATACTCAACAAACAGCAGGAAGGTCAGTGTAGTCGAAACAGATCAGTGAGGAGAAATAGCGAGGTGTCCCACAAGATCGTGGGCAGGTTTAGGAGCCACACTCAGGACTTTGGGGTTTATTCTTTAATAGGAAGACACTGTAGGTTTTTAGCCAGGGAGTGACATGACTTGGTTTATGATTCAAAAGATGTAATGTGCCCACTGCAGGAATGGGATAAGAAGAGAAGCGGGGAAACTATTCTGGAGACTATTGCAGTGATCCAGAGGAGAAATTACTTGGGCAGAGCTTTAGCAGCCAATGGTCAGATTCAGGATATAATTTGAACACAAAGCCAATGGAATTTGCTGAGAGACTGGATGTAATATGGTGTAAGAGATATACAGGAGCAAGGTGAAAAGTGGTGACATTTCATGCGACAGGGAACACTAGAGGAAGAACAAATTGGTGAGCAGGTGGTTAAAAGCAGTTCTATTTTAAACACATAAAATGTGATGTTAAATATCCAGGTGCAATATTAGATAAGCAGTTAGATATGAATCTAGAATTTAGGGGAAAGGTGAGAGCTAAAGAAACAAATGTAGTAATCACATGAACATACATGGAATTGACCATCATGTAATTTGAAGAGTTGTCTTAGGAAGTGAGAATTTCTAGAAAAAGAAAAAGAGCCAAGGAAAGAGCTAAGGGAGTAACCCTTATCACTCCCACACACAACCCACTTCTTCTTCTGTATCTGCAGTTTATCCTTTAAGATTCAATTTAAATTGTAGCTTTTCTATCAGGCCCTCCCTACTTACCTGCTCCATAGCACCCATAGCAATAGCCCAAAAGGCACAGTATTGGTTTTTCTTAACATGCCAATAGACCGAAAGCTTCTTGAGGCTAGGACTGTCTTAATTATCATTGCATCCTCAATATTTTCTGTAGCCACTGAAATATAAAACACAACCATTAATTTTGTTGGCCAAAATTAATGAATGAACATTTATTAGTCCATCAGTTAAAATACTATTTAAAGTTTCATTGAATAGAATTGGTTGTCAGTTTTCGTTTAGCTTTGTTCAATGACAAGCCAAGAGGTTTTTTTCATATTATGAACCTTGAGATTAGCAATATTCCGTACAATTAAAGGTACGTACAATTAAAAAAAAAATAATAAAGCACTAATACCCTAGAGGAAGAATTAAAAATAAATCTGCTATAAAGATGTCCTATCAGAAATCTAAAACAAATTTGGCTAAATTTCTTGGCAAGAATCCTAAGCACATTGAGGGGTTGAAATTGTAGGCAATGAGAGAAAAAAAAATTTAAGACCACTTCTTGAACCACTTTAAAAAATTGAAAATAATGTGATCTGTATTTTCTCTTCTTTTGTGTCTAGCTCTTGTTTCTCTGATGTCAAAATAGCCTGCTCTATGTTGAACTATTGTGGGAACAAAAGAAATCTGTAGAATTGTCTATTATTTGGGATAAGCTATAAATGTTATAATTTAGCCAAAGTCTTCCCTAAAATTAATATATTTTATCCTAGGAGTTTTCAAAATCTAAAACAGATATTGTTAGTACAATTTATATAATACTTGAAAACTACTATTAAAAAACACTTTATAATGTCCTTAAAAAAACTTACTTTTTAAAAAAGGGACACAAATCCCTGAATTTATATCTGATATACTAAAAATGACAATATTTTTCCAAGGACATTTTCTTTTACACATTAACACATTCATTCAGATTTATTCCTAGATTCTATCAACCTCTTAGAAAGTTTTGGAAGGAAGTTATATTAGACTTTTTTATTTTAATTTGGTTTGGGATCAGGGAAAATGAAAGACCATGATGGTTATTTCACTTATCTTGGCAAACCTCCTCACCTACCCTTCACCCCAATTAACTCACTCAGTTCACATTTTTCATCCTTCTACATTTCCAAACTTTGGGCAAAAAAGGAAAGAGAAATAAATAAGAAAACACATAAATAAGAGTATAAGTGTGGGTGCTTGAAGCCCAAGATCAGATAGAAGGAAAATGGGAGAATAATCTGTTGCTTCCCCATCTAAGGAATTGGTTTGAAGGCTTTATTTGAAGCCTTGGGGAAGTTATTAAGAATACAAAGATAAGTAATGGAATGTCTTCACACAATGTAATAATTAAGTTTTAAGAGGTAGATATAAACAGACAGTGGTAACTTTATAAATGAAACATAAGATAATTGTAGTTCAATTATTGCCAACAATTACAAAAACAGAAATAGATTAAAAGGTCTACTGCTTCCTTATTAAACCCCTTCCTCCACTTGCCTTCTTGTACTCATCCTTTAATGCCCCAAAGCTACTGTTCTTCCCATCCTGAGCCCCACTTCCTATATCAAACTTAAATAACTTCAGGGTAGAGGGAGAAGTAAGTCATAAGTATCTCCCTTGGACCATGTGATTCCCTCACAGGGCCAATGCTTTAAATCTGTTTATCCCAAAAAAACTAGTACTGTATCTTCAGATTTTTGTAGGTATTCCTTAAATGATAGTTCCATAGTCAAAGGCTAGAAAATACCAAAGCCAACAAAAGTTAAATAGGTTGGCTTATTATATAATATAAAATTAATTTTAATCATATCTAAGATGTTTCAAGCATTTCCTATGCACTTGGAACCTTGCTAAATACTTTATACGGAATGCGTTATTTAATCTTCACAGCAAGCCAGAGGAAGATACTATATTCCTCCCTATATGGTAGTTGAGGAAACCAAGGGTAGGGTTGTCTTAATCATTATTTTGATAGTGTAAATAACTTGCCTAGTTTTTGGCAGGGCTGAGATTCAAACTAAGACCATTTAGGTCCAAAGCCAAGCTGTACATTTCACCAGTTTGATATATAGTCTCCCTGCAGGATTTTATCAGAGCATTTAATAGGCTAATGTGATTGTGAATCTCCAAGAGGGAAATGCAATAAACAGCATTTCCCACTTATTTGATTATAACCCCCCTTTTCCTCATAGAATCCTGAGCCACCTGCAGAACACTCTTTCCTGTTCTCTCCCTTCGGTGAAGATAGGATATCCTTTTTCTCTCTCCCTCTCCTCCTCTTTGTTCTACTCCTTTCAGGATAGACCCTATGGTTGTACATTTTATACTCCTTTAGGACATAATTCCAATTAAAGGAAGCCCTATCCCTCACCAAAGTCAAAATATCCACATTTGTTTATATCTTAGTCCTGGGATAGTACATCTTGTGCCTCTGAATCTTTCTTGGAATAAGAATCGCTGTTCATGAAGCTTTTATTATTTTTCTGCAAACTGAGGGCCCAAAAGAAGCCAAGGACTGCACCTTTCATCATTTGTTAACTTTTCCAGTGTCTGTGTCAAGTCTTCTATTGGGGGCAGATACTGTCTCTTAGTACATTTCACGTTTACCAGTGCATTGCAAACAGTAGGTATTCAAGAGTAATTATGGTTATAAACTCTTGGGTCCTTTACAGCTCTAGGAATCTATGTTCATATTGGAAATATAATTTATTCTTCATGCATTCCATACCAAATACATCAGTGTGTAGTTATGTTTTAATGGGCCAGTTCTCCAAATACCAAAAGGAAGCAAGAGAAAGCTTTCTGGTAGTTAACTGTGATCGTGTTAAAACCTAGAAGTTCTATTGAAAATTGCTATTCCCTTTCCCTTTATTTCCTACAATTTATTGAAACATAACACACATGGGTATTCATGTACTTCTCACATGAAGTTTAGTGCAAGGATATAGAGTTTGTTTTCTACATTTGTCAGCCCTTTAAACTCAATCTTTCAAATATCCATGAATGGAAAACTGGCTAGATAGGAGCTCAAGAGGGTTCCTTTCCTTCTCATTGCACTACCCATGTGCCTCTTAAAATAGATCTATACATAGGCCTAATTGATAATGCATACCCTGATGCATAGTTAGTTGCCCAATCGCCCAAGCAACTGGGTTGCAATGGTGTAGATGATTTTTCTTAGGAGCTGTATTGGCAAATAGCTTCCGTGATTTAGCCCATGGAAAATGAGCCCTGTTTTGCTTAATGTTTTAGGTTAGGGAGTGGCTGGCAGCATTCTGTGAAAAAGTGACACTTTCAACACTATAAGTGATTTGCTGACTTTATTTAACAATATCTAAACCATTTTAACCAACAGTATCATATAGCTTGGCACATTCTACCACTACAGATCTTCCGGAAAGGATGAAATGGCCAAATATTTACATGTATTCCGTTTTCTTTACATATTTGTATTTCTACCATTTTGAAAATTAGAATATAAACATTCTGTTTAAAAATCTGTTCTCCCCCACATACTACATATTCAAAGAGCAAACACAATTTTTCCCTTTGGTGTGTGTAAATATATATATAATATATATATGTATGTGTCTCTATATATGTAGGTATATCTGGGTTTCCATACTTTAAATATCTTTGACCACCTAATAGCCCCAACCCTTTGTTTTATGATGTGCGGCAAAATTATAAAATCTGCTATCCCTGTAATTACATTGTCCTTTGCCGTCTCTTAAAAAAAAAAAAAGAAAGAAAGAAAGAAAGAAAGGGAAAAAAAGGTTGTGTTCAAATTTTCCCCCTGTTTTATTTGCACCCTATTAACAACTGTTACTGGAGCTTTAATTATGCCCCGGTGATTGTGGAGTTGTGGCTGACTTGTGTCATTTTCCTCCCAGGGGATGCTTTATAATTACCAGCATCCATCGTGGCTGCCTGTAAGCTGATGCTTTTTTATTACCAGTTCAATAATCACTGCATCCTTGCGAACATCTGCTCTGCAAGCCATGCATCGGGGGTCCCAGCGCCTGTCACTTGATGTTCCCTCACCACAGTGACCTTGGTGCCCTCGCCTTCGGTTTATATCTAATTTGTTTACCAGAGGCTCTGTCCAGAAAGTCTCCCAGGAATGCAATTAATACACTAGATTTGCAAACAAAAGAAAATTTTGCCCTTTCTCTCCTTTCTCTTTTTCCAGATTATTGTCTTACACTTAGATTCCATAATTTCTATTCCTAGGAGAATGAATCCATTTCAGACTTGTGGGAACAGGGAGAATAAGAGATGAGTTTATTTAGGAGCTATCCTCCTGCTTGTATTGAAAAGTAGGATGTCTTTGTGGTGTGCTTTCTCTTGAATATATATGATGGTGACTAGCAAGTTAAAGAAGGATGTTGTATATAGAATATTCCATGCATGTGAAGGGAAGGACTGTTTATTTGTCCCTGTTCTGACTTTATTTTCTTCCTGACCTCCTGTCTCATTTTCTTTCCTATCCTAAATAAACCTCTCTGCTCTTTGTTTTATGGAATATTTCCTCCCTCTTAAATCATTCTCCTTCTTCAATTCTTTTGCTCTACTTCATCTGTCTTTTCCTTCTTGCTTGCCTCTTCACAAAAACTATGTAAGTGAAAAATAAAAATGGGTAAAAACAGCACATGTTGGGCACAGCTGCTGGGTCTCCTGATGGTGCTTCTCCCTTCTGACTCACTATTTATTACTAATAAAGCTAATCTGGGCACTGCTTACTAATCCTGGTTAGGTCTGATTTCTTTAAATAAAAACTAGAGTTTCAAAGTTTCAGTTATTTTTGTAAGTATATCAAAAGCTATGCTGAGGAGCAGATGAGAAAACGCTGAACTCTTTCAGTTGTGCTAACCAAATCTATGCAATCTTCTGACATACACATGTGGCTTTACCCCTTCATGTTCTTAAGTAACTGACATCACAGACCTGGTAAGAACTTTTCTGAAATTTCCAATGCAATGGGCTTATTTATTGAACCACCTTGTCCACCATAATTTCCAAAATTTCAAAATCAAGTAGAAATGGCATAGGTCAATCTTGCAGCAAAGTCAGGGACGAGGGAGTTTATCTATTCTTATTCTTCCACTGGCCTAAGAGAGCATTGAGGGGAAACCTCTACTTTATTATTCTCTATTCCCATAAGAAGTAGTGTTCTACTTAGCACAGTATGTGTTGACTAAAATGGTCCTTGGGTGATTGGATGTTAGCTCGCAACCTTGGGAGCTTCTGAAACGGGCCCCCATATTCACAGAGGGCAAGGAGAGATCAAAGAAGGAGGCAGACCACTACTCCACAATGGTAGGCGGCAAGTTTAATAAGCAAGGGAACTTATTTATGAGGTTTGTCTTGAGAGACCACAAGATAAGTAACATCTGAACCTGCCCGCCAGAATCTTAAAAGTTTATATAGAGGCCCTAACTGGGTTCAATCACATTCACGGTCCAGATGGTCTCAACAACTCTCTCAAGGCTATGGCAGTGGAACAGGTCCCACTGTGGAAACAGTAGGCAGAGTGTGCATTCCAAGGATAGGGGAGGGGGTTGAGGAGCCTCTAATTGCCTGGGTCTATCCTGCGAGTCAACCAGTGTTCACATCCTCTCGATGACCCCCTCCAACATTGGATTATACCTCTTGTGGACGAAATTCTATTTCAGACCCATTAACATAAATATACCACTTACCCCCAACCTTGGATGAAAAATCTACACACATTCACACAGACACATACACACACATGCTAGAAGAATATAAGACCTTAAGATTACTGGTCAAGACTAGCACTCAAATCCATGCTTTAAGGCACCCTCCAAACACAGAATTTACTTGAACTTCTACAGAGAAACAGGACCTAAAATTAAGAACAAGTACTTAGAATAAGTACTTAAGAACAAGTACATTGTAGGACTCTCTCCTTCCCTTACCTTCCCATATTACCAAACCCCCATTCAAGATAAAAATCTGAATAATACTGCTATTGGCTGCAGCCATGGGTTACATCTTACAGGGAGTAGGAGAAAACCATCTTGCAGCCTTGATCTAGTCCATCTCACCAAGTGGCTTCGTGACCAAATTTGAGAAGTGTCCAATGGCACTGTGGACTATCAACCCTGAGTTGCCAGTTTAAGACCTGGATATGAACTGGAGGACTTAGGAGACAAGGTGGAGACAAGCATAAGACAAATATATCAGAAATGCTGTAGGGGAAGAAGAAAGGAAAGAGCGGGGGGCAACAGAGGAAATGAGTGAAGAAGGAAGGGAGGGAGGGAGGAAATTAGGAAGAGGGGAGGGAAGAAGTCTATAGCAAACAAAATCTACAGTTGGGAGATTAATTCATTATAGATAAAATGAAAATAATACTACAATCTGGAAATTACTTTTAAAAAATGTGATTAGCCTTCAAAGAAGAATTAAAAAAAAAAAACCCAACTACCACTTTTTTAAAAAGAAAAGAGCTCCTAAAAGAAAACAAAATTAAACAGAGTAAGTTAGGTGGGACAAAGAACCAGTTAAAAATCCAGAAAGTGAAAAACTATATACAAAATAATTGAAATTTAAAATCTCACAAATTAAACTATAAACTGAACATAGTTGAAGGGAAAATGGGTAAATGGGGAGAAAGTACAGAGAAATTGCCCCAGAATGTATCTCTAAGCATTATGAAATAGTACTTAAGGGACAAGGAAATTAATATCTGAGGCTTCTACGTACATTTAATACAAATCCCAGCAGAAGACATTGGTGGAATGGCAGAAAAGCAAAATTTAAAAAGATGGTGCTTGGGAATATTCCAGGATTAAAGACAGACAGGTATAGAACAATTAAAAATATCAAGCACAGAGTTGGAAAAATGGCCTAACATACAGAATTTATCAAATTGAATATTATCTTTGAAGAGTTTCGAAGTGTTCCAAAAGTAGAATCACAAACAATAAACATGAAATTGTCTACATAATACTTCTAGCCCATAATTTAATATATTTTATGTGTTCAGTTTTATTTGTTCTTATTTTTAATTTTTTTTCTCACCATTTAATTTGTTTGTTAAATTGTCTTTACTTCTGCCATTTGGAAGAGAACATAAAAATCAATTTAAACGTAGAAACCCACTTCCAAAATTAATGCAATTTTAAATGTATTTAGCATAAAGCTTTGTTCATGTTGCAAACACTAAATTCCAGAAATTCTGTAATACACGCTGTCATTTAAGACAACAAAATACAAGGAAAAGCAAATATTCACAGATAATGATAGGATAGGAAACTGGTCATCTGGTCTGCTGCATAATAAGTGTGCCTTATCCGCTAAAGCTCCTAAGAAGTTTCCAGTGCATGTGAAACCATCTCTCACCACGTTCTTACAGAGAGAACTAGCCAAAACGGATTGAGATTTGTATATGTTTTGAAAACCGAGAGCCATCAAACTCAGCTAATACAAAAATCATAGGAAGTGATTAGTTCTCCAGTAATCAGCATTTTATTCAGTTAACTTGAGGGTCTGGAGGTTTTATCTCATGCTGTTATTTATCCCTGAAGGGGGAACAAAGCAACATGGGTTGCCCCCGGCATGAAGGAAGAAAAGGACAGAGAGAAGGAGAGAACAAGCAAGAAGAGTCTATTCTGGTGTCTACGTGTGAACGTGTTACTAGGACAGAGACACATGAGTCTGTTCTGTCCTTTATTTTTTATTTATTTTTTTTAATTAAAAAAAAAGTTTTATTATATTATGTTAATCACCATACATTACATCATTAGTTTTTTTTTTTTAAAGATTTTATTTATTTATCTGAGAGAGAGAATGGGAGACAGAGAGCATGAGAGGGGGAGGATCAGAGGGAGAAGCAGACTCCCCGCTGAGCAGGGAGCCCGATGTGGGACTCGATCCTGGGACTCCAGGATCATGACCTGAGCCGAAGGCAGTTGCTTAACCAACTGAGCCACCCAGGCACCCCTACATCATTAGTTTTTGATGTAGTGTTCCATGATTCATTGTTTGCGTATAACACCCAGTGCTCCATTCAGTACGTGCCCTCTTTAATACCCATCACCGGGCTAACCCATCCTCCTACCCCCCTCCCCTCTGGAACCCTTAGTTTGTTTCTCAGAGTCCATAGTCTCTCATGGTTCGTCTCCCCCTCCAATTTCCCCTGCTTCATTTTCCCCTTCCTGCTATCTTCTTCTATTTTTTTTTTTTTTTTAACATATAACGTATTATTTGTTTCAGAGGTACAGGTCTGTGATTCAACGGTCTTACACAAATCACAGCACTTACCAGAGCACATACCCTCCCCAATGTCTATCACCCAGCCACCCCATCCCTCCCACCCCCACCACTCCAGCAACCCTCAGTTTGTTTCCTGAGATTAAGAATTCCTCATATCAGTGAGGTCATATGATACATGTCTTTCTCTGATTGACTTATTTCACTCAGCATAATACCCTCCAGTTCTATCCACGTCATTGCAAATGGCAAGATTTCATTCCTTTTGATAGCTGCATAATATTCCATTGTATATATACACCACATCTTCTTTATCCATTCATCTGTCGATGGACATCTTGGCTTTTTCCATAGTTTGGCTATTATGGACATTGCTGCTATAAACATCGGGGTGCACATACCCCTTCGGGTCCCTACATTTGTATCTTTGGGGTAAATACCCAGTAGTGCAATTGCTGGATCGTATAGTAGCTCTATTTTCAACTTTTTGAGGACCCTCCATACCATTTTCCAGAGTAGCTGCACCAGCTTGCATTCCCACCAACAGTGTAGGAGGGTTCCCCTTTCTCCGCATCCCCGCCAACATCTGTCATTTCCTGACTTGTTAATTTTAGCCATTCTGACTGGTGTGAGGTGGTATCTCATTGAGGTTTTGATATGGATTTCCCTGATGCCGAGCGATGTTGAGCAATTTTTCATATGTCTGTTGGCCATTTGGATGTCTTCTTTGGAAAGATGTCTGTTCATGTCTTCTGCCCATTTCTTGACTGGATCATTTGTTCTTTGGGTGTTGAGTTTAATAAGTTCTTTATGTTCCATGCTCATGGATTGGAAGAACAAATATTGTGAAGATGTCAATGCTACCTAGAGCAATCTACACATTCAATGCAATCCCTATCAAAATACCATCAACTTTTTCCAAAGAAATGGAACAAATAATCCTAAAATTTGTATGGAACCAGAAAAGATCCCGAATAGCCAGAGTGATGTTGAAAAAGAAAAGCAAAGCTGGTGGCATCACAATTCCAGACTGCCAGCTCTATTACAAAGCTGTAATCATCAAGACAGTATGGTGTTGGCACAAAAACAGACACATAGATCAATGGAACAGAATAGAGAGCCCAGAAATGGACCCTTAACTCTATGGTCAACTAATCTTCGACAAAGCAGGGAAGAATGTCCAATGGCAAAAAGACAGTCTCTTCAACAAATGGTGTTGGGAAAATTGGACAGCCACATGCAGAAGAATGAAACTGAACCATTTCCTTACACCACACACAAAAATAGACTCAAAATGGTTGAAAGACCTAAATGTGAGACAGGAATCCATCAAAATCCTAAAGGAGAAGACAGGCAGCAACCTCTTCGACCTCAGCTGCAGCAACTTCTTCCTAGAAACATCACCAAAGGCAAGGGAAGCAAGGGCAAAAATGAACTATTGGGACTTCATCAAGATTAAAAGCTTTTGCACAGCAAAAGAAACAGTCAACAAAACCAAAAGACAACAGACAGAATGGCAGAAGATCTAGGTAGATTTGGAGCTGGCGGCAATAAATTGATAACTGCCACCAAGATCAATAGCATTGGAATGGGGTGAAATCATTGGCCTGTACAGAACTCAAATCCAAATCTAACCTCATTAACATTTATTTCTTTATTTACTTTTTGCCAAGAAAAAAGTGACATTTAAAAATGTTAGTCGGGGGGCTCAGTTGGTAGAGCATGCCGCTCTTGATCTCGGGGTGATGAGTTCAAACCTTACGTTGGATGTAGAGATTACTTAAAAATAAAATCTTTAACAAAATAAAAAAATAAATAAAAACATTAGTTGGTCATTCTGGTTTCCATCCAAGTCTAATCAGCATAAGGCTAGAGTTCTAACATACAGTTTTCTTGACCACAACAAATACAGCCTTAGGCCCAGTTGTCTAATCCTTCAATTGTCTAAGAAATATACCTAAAATATGAAGCTCTGTCAATCTAATGCCCTGCCATTTATTCTATCAGGGTGTATTTCCATCCCTAACAGTTTCTTTTCTTCTTTTCCAAAAGAAAAAAAAAAAAAAGTTGAGTCATTCATTCTGTGGTTATTAGTCAACTCAAAACATTCCACTAAAACAGAGGATTAAGAGGCATTTGACAGACAAACCCATTAGGTCTTTTTCGGCCCTGAGCAGATTCTTGGCTTCTGGCTCTGTTACCTGATTGGCAAGTGACTGAAACTGATTGACAGATGTGGCAGTGAACATCCCAGTGCATTAAACTCAGAATGTGTGGTTTTACAAATGCAATGAATGCTTAGACTAAGAGAGGAGATTCACAACAGGCTGACTGTGGCACAGGGGCTTCCTCCATCAGAGCATCTGGAATATAAAGCCTACAGAAGAGAGGATAGCAGCAAGGCACAGGGAAGGTGCCATAACCCTGGCAGCTTCTGCCCAGGGAACCGTCTTCCTCCTCATTATCTGCAATGGTGATGAGGCCCTGGTAAACCAACTTCTACAATCTCCTTCCTCTTCATTTTCATCCCTGAAAACTGCAGAGCAGGAGCACCCTGGACTTGTCCTCTCTCCTTTTATATTTCACAGTGGACTCTAAGCTCCATCAGGGCAGAAAGGTTTTCTCTTTTGCTTCCTTGGTGTGGTCCCAGCTGCTAGAACAGCACTGAGCACTGTTTAGTAGCACCATAAATAGCATTCATTAAACATTGGATCTAGAATGGAACCTCCATGAGCACAGGGATTTTAATCTGTTTTGTTTGCTGCTGCATTCCCAACACCTAGAAGTCAATACTCCAAAAAACTTTAGTACCCACCTTTTCCTCTCCCCCTCTCCTCTTCAGGATACTCTTTCTTTTGGTAGTGACAATATGGGACTGCCTGCCCAGTCCCCTCCCTTTTACTTTCCCTTGGATCTGCATTGGTGCCTCCCCCCTCCCACCCTTCATCCTACCTACAGTACCTACACGGTGAGACTCATGAGCTCATTCCCTGACCATAATTTAGCTCAAGAGTAGCCAATTTGAGTCTTCCCCTAATATATTTTAACCTATTACTGGAAGACAGATTTAATTCATTCTGATAGTAGAAGCCATGAAGGTATAAGACTTAGGAGCGGTCTATAGCCATGTGGCCTCACAAGGGAAAAAAAAAAAAAAAAATTGTTCCATCCGGATTAAGAGAAAATAACATTTTTATACAAGAGATGTAAGATAAAAAGATAGAGGAAGCGAGTTCCCGATAGCATGCAATTTTCAGTTGTGCTGGCTAGACCCAGTGGCATCTCTGGCCTTCCCATGGGTTGGTTCTTCAACCCTTCCTGGGATTCCATTAATCAGTAGATCCCCTTTTGCTCAAGACAGCTTACTATCTAACCAAAGGAGCCTAACACTCTTGACCTCCTTGGTCTACTTTCCACATAGCAGCCAGGGTGACATGCTTAAAACATCTCAGCTTTATTAGAATTCCCCAATGGTTTCCACTGCATTTAAAATAAAATCCAAACTCCTTAGGATGGTTTACAAAGCCTTGCATTCATCTTTAACTCCACCCTGATCCACTCTCCCCCTTTGCTCCCAGCCCTTTCTAACTGGTCAAGCAGTCTAAATCCCCACCGTTCACAATCTTTGCACAAGCCATTTCCTTTTCTGGAAATGCCTTGCCCTCCGCCTTCACTTGCCTGGGTCTTTCCTTTAATTCAAAGCTCAACTTAAGTGTCACTCTCTCAGAAAGGCTCTCCCCAACTACGTGATATAAATGGCCACTCAATCACCTTGTATCTTAGGACATTCTTTCATTCTCAATAGCAGAGAATTATCACTAGGGGACATTTCCTTATTTATTCATTTTTGAAAGTTATTGCCTGCCCTTTCCCACCCTCAGTCTCTACAAGAAGAGAGATTTCATGCATCTTGTTCACCTGCATATCCCTAAAGCCCTAGAACTGTGCCTAGCATATAGTCAGTGCTCAATAAATATGTCCTGACTGGAAAAATTCATAACACACCTTGTCACCCCAAATACCAGCCATCTACCAGGCTTCAAATGAGAAGCAGAATAGCTCCTTATAACTAACAAAAAGTCTCAGGACTTTTCATCCTATTAAAATACCTTTGGTAAAACCCTTAAATAAACAGTACACAGAGGGCACCTGGGTGGCTCAGTCAGTTAAGCTCTGACTCTTGATTTCGGTTCAGGTCATGATCTCAGGGTTGTGAGACTGAGCTTTATGGGCTCCATGCTGGGTGTGGAGCCTGCTTAAGATTCTTTCTCTCCCTCTCCCTCTAACCCCTCCCCACCCCGCTTGTGTTCTCTCTCTCTCTCTAAAAAATAAAATAAAAAATAAAATAATAATAATAAAAACATAGTATACAGGACTCTATTTGGCATTTCATCAAATCGAGAACTCAGGATGGTGATGATGATGATGATGATGAGAGAAAGATACAGAAGTAGATACGGATATATAGATAATTGCAGACCTTACTTGGTTGGGCATTAAATATTAGGGATGCAAACATAAGACTTACTCCAAAGGAAGTCTTAAAGAATAATTGCCATTATGAAAGACGTATGTAAAACAAAACAGGCTATCTTTACTAAGCCCTTGTAATGTGTCAGACAGGGGTGTCTGTATGTATTGACTTGCTTAAACCTCATGAATCTCTATGAGGTAGCTACTATTATTTAAAGATGAGGAAACCTGCCCAAGGTGTCAGGCTCAGCAAACTGTAGTTCCAGGACACAAATACAGGCAGTCTATTTCATGCTTCTAACATCACCCTGCACTATTTATTTATGCTGTAAGAATACACTGAAGCCATCAACTATATTTGGGCAACAGTAAAAGAGCTACATTTAATTATTTGATTTAGTGCTTCTATAGAGCCCATCACCACCTATGTAACACAAGCTGGTATCTCTTATATGTCCAATAAGTAGTAAAGGGCACTGGAATAAGGATAATTTTCTTTTTAAAAAAGTATGACTATTAATTGTGGATACCACAGAGCCAGGCATGGGGCACTAGGGGGCAGAGGTACTTCTACATTCTCATTCTCATTATTTTACTTCAGCTCATGAATAACTGGATGGACTTTGTGGTCTTCTTTCCAAATCAATGAAATGATTTTCAAGTTAGAGGGGTAATTTATATTTACTGTCCATATATCCATGTCATTTCTACCCCTCCTCTAAATCTGATATATATGATTATTTAGGAATGTTTTGAGTTTAAATCTAGTGTCTACATGATGAATATGCAGGTCCTCATATCAAACACCCCGATTAATGATAATGTGATCATTTGTCAGTGTTAAGTTATCAACATTCACAGAAGGCCAAGCATGATGCTCCCCACCCACCACTCCAATCACAGCTGGCTGGGTCTCCACCCACAAGAAAAACATCAGCCCTTTACCACAGCATGTCACATCACCTGCTGACAGAGTCAAAAAAGTAAGAAAAATAGTATGTGTGTTTGTGCTTCAGTGCTGCCTTATTGAAGGCAGTTTCCTTTGTGTCTAGGTATTGAAGAGAACATGCACTTATGGAACAGTTTTTATTAATAAAGGAGAATTATTTTTTTAAATCCTATCACTACCCATTTCTCCTCTAAGGGACTGCTATTTTTGTCCAGGAGTTGATTTTTGAGCTCAAGTAGCTAAAACAGTAGATGGAATCCCTCTTTTCCCACATATAGCTAGAATCTAGAGAAAAAAAGAAAAACAGAGCATAATATGTATGCACCAGTAATTATACCATTATGAAGGTAAAGTTAATGTAATATAGCTCTTTGGTGGAGAATGTAATTTTACCAGATCATCACTGCTTATCCTAAGTAATTCTTTTAGAATAATTACAATTTATTTTACTCAATTTATCTCAGCAAATCCTGCTTTGAAATTTAAAAACTATATATCACTATAATGACTTCATTATAGGCCTGTGAAATATCTAAGCACAATAAATTCAACAGTGTTGCCCAAGTAGAATAGATGGAAAGCAAATGATACATGATTGATGCATGCAGCTATGGACAAGTTCGTTTCTTTCATTAAGTCTTAGTTTCCTCATCTGTAAAATGATTTGAATTCGCCTAACACATGGGGTTATTGTAAGTTGCACATGAACATTTATGTCATTTATGTAAATCATATAGCATAGTGCCTAAGACTGGCAAACACTCTGTAAGTAGTAGCCACTATTGTTATAATTAATAATAATTTATTATTATCATATATGTTATATATATAATAATTGCATAAATTATTATTTATAGCCCTTGTGAGAAACTAAAAGATTGTATCACTGGCAATAAAAAATATTTGAAGTTAAACTTCAGAGTTACCTTTGATAATAAGGCATTTTTTTCAGCAGCAATCTTGTCTACTTTTATTCTTAAACATTAGATATTCAAATTGCTCTTTCCAGTTATAATATATTCATATTATTCAAATAAGTGCATTAATGTATGTAGAATTAACCCTTAGTTTATATCTTACAGAAGAGAAGAGGGCTATTGAGTAAATATCACTTGAGCAAACTTATATAACTTTCATTTTTCCATTGTTTTCCAAGGAAAACAAAAAAAAAAAAAAGAAAAGAAAAGAAAAAAGTCTCACAAGTAATTAAATTGGAAAACTGAGTTTAAGAGAGTGTTTCCATACATAGCAGTATCTTCTTAGCTATGGCATCTCTCCTTCATCATTTACTTGCTTTTCTTTTCTCTTCATCTTGATCCTTTCCAGGCCGTAAGAATGTCTACAGCTAATAATGACACTCAAACACACATCTAAAATGTCTACAATTTATCTCTTCTAGTCCTCTTTTGGTTTGGGTTTCTACAAATCAGCACCATTGGGATATGTTAATATCTTTTTCTCAGTTACACCTGGTCTTCTAATAATCTCAGCGTAATGGCTAAGAGAGTGGGCTTCAAGGCCATCCTGCCTGAGTTCAAATCTGTGCTCTGCCACTTACTATCTGTTTACCTTTGGACAAGAGACTTCACACTCTATGTTGAGGATTTCTCTTCTGTAAGTGAGAATTATAATAATAATCCCTATCCCAAAAGGTTGTTCTGAGGATTAAAGAAGTTAATCTGTCTGCTTAGTGCCTGCCACGTAAGAATCACTCAATGAATGTTTGCTGCTATTATAACAGCTCCTACATTTTTTAGTTTAAGATATTTTTCAGACACAACAAAATGGTTTTATGACTTTAATTAGTCCCCCTCCTTTTCCCCAATTTAATGGATCTAAACTTCTGTAAAATATGTCTACTTAAAATAGTCTTAAAAGTGTACAATATTTGTTACGACCAGTTTTTCAACTAGTGAATATCCAACAGCATCAACTTATCAGCAGACTAATAATTCCACATTGACACTTTTTTCACCATGTTTTACTTAACTAATTGATACTGTTTCTTATGGTTTATTAGCACATCAAATGCCTGATTCTTAAGTTTGGGAAGGAGAAAATTATATGCTTATAAGTTACTCTTTGTCTTACATAATTAACAATTAGCAGCAGAAGCACCTTTAGCTCTCTTAATTGGGGAAAAGTAAGCCACAAATGAAAGAGAAATATTTACAATCTAGAATGTTGCCCTAGTCATTTCTTCAATTGCTTCCACCTTTAGAAATGCATCATGGAAATAGAAATTTTAAATTACCTATGAGGGCTCTCAAAACAAGTTCTGTTAGTTTATCGAGTTTTAAAAAGTCTTTGTAACCATAAAAAAAGATTTGAAGCATCTTTACGAGGTCTGAGACGCAATGTTTGGAGCTAACAAACTAGACACTTGGGTAAAGTCTAAATTCTGTGAGACTTAGGAAATCTGCATAACACAGTAATACCATCTGCATTGCTGTCGAGAAAGCTCCCACTGAGTGTCATTCAAAAACCAGTAAGAATTTCTTACGATCCTCAAATGGTTTGTAAAGTATCATCAAATGCAGTTTCTTTGGTAACAAGAGACAAATTTTACCTGTCTTAGCTTTCATTCTAGCACAGATCAGGTCTCTTACAAATTTTTGTATGATACAGTTATTTATCAGCCTCAAAGTTTTCCTTACAGCCTGGGCAACCACTCTAGTTAGGGTCTGTGCTTTTCATTGGTATTGCTACTTCAACTGCCTACTTTCATACATAGGAAGACATCTACATTACATTAATTCTCATAGTCTACTAATAAACTTCTGTTCATTCCTCTTACATTTCCTTTTTTGGGTTGTGTAATTAATTTCCATTAGTTTTATTCATCACCATAAAATGACATTCCCAAGCTTCTCCCTACAGGCCTGCTGTATTGCCCAAAATAGAAGAGAACCCTACAGAGGAGATATACCTCTCCTGATCAATGCCAGCTTTTTAAGTGCACATTCTGAGAACACAGAACACGTGGTCTCCAAAACAAAAGAAAAAAATCTCTTTAATAAAGAATATTTTATCTCAGTGGAAAAGAAGGGCAGAGATTTTAGAAGATCATTAACTCCTCACATTAAAATCCACAATGTTACAAACACAAAAATGACGGCATTGTTTTCATTTTAATGTCTTCTTCTCTAAGATGAAAAAAAGAAGTGATTGAAAATGCAACTTATGTTTATTTACAATGCATTAAGTAATAAAAGTATTTGCCAAATACTGGTCATTTTATTTATTTTCATGGGCCAAGGGGAGGCAGATACTTCATCAATAAACATTTTTTTTGTTATCAGGTTAAAAGTGTGACTTCCATGAAATTACAGTATCATTAACTCTTTACAATGAGCTATCAATTTCTTTTAAAGTCTACAAAGGACCATGCTTTGTCGCAGGGATATTATGTTAAAAAAAAAAAAAAAGAAGTTTTCAGTACTGAGAATGAGGTCATAGCCTGTATTCCTTCTATTCTCACATGCTTTTCACTTCTTTCCTCATGTAAAATCCAACGTCACTTACAATGGGTTTTTATTAGCAACTCATGTAAATAATGCCATGTTCCCATTGTTTGTCAACGATGAATAAGCAAACTGCTCCTGCATCACAAGATTAGTTTTGCCAAATCTATTAAAGGATTTTATGTTTCTAATTTATAAGCCATTGTCAACGCCTTTCACTTTCAAGAATTCCCTTTCCTAGAGACCAGGATTGAAAACACTTCTAAGCTGTCTCTGCCTGGGGCAGAGACCTAGGGCAGACCCAAAGTCAGTTCTGAGCTTGAAGACCAATGGGAAGGACAATGCAGACTAAGATGAACTTTGCTTTTACTCTGATTTGCCACTGAGCCAGCCAGTAAATACTGTGGCAGGTAAATAAAAGGAGATGCACGAATGCACACAACTCACTGATGCCTTTCAGGCTCCTCACAGAGACCCCTAAAGTTCAGTCATCAACACAGACAACACACAGTAAAAAATTTTCCAGGAGAAAGGAACCCAGGACCAGGAACTCACTGCCCTTTCTATGACTGGCCATGTCCTCACACAAAAAGTGGTCACAGTCCACACTATTGCCACATAAGGATGTCTGGCTGTAATTACGGTAGTTGTCCCCTTATCTGTGGTTTCTCTTTCCACAGTTTCACTTATTTGCAGTTAACAGTGGTCTGAAGGCAGATGATCCTCCTTCTGATGCGTCTCAGAAGATCAAGAGTAGCCCAACGCTATATCACGATGCCTACATCATTCATCTCATTTCATCTCTCACACAGGAATTTTATCATCTCACATCATCATAAGAAGGGTGAGTACAGTACAGTAAGATGTTTTGAGAGAGATAGAAACCACATTCATATGACTTTTATGACAGTATATTGCTGTATTTCTTTTATTTTTTTCTTAGCTATTGCTGTTAATCTCTTACTGTGCCTAATTTATAAATTTAACTTTTATCATTGGTATGTATATAGAGGAAAAAACATGTATAGGTTTTGGCACTATCCATGGTTTCGGGCATCCACCGGGCGTCTTGGAACATATCCCACATGGATAAGGGGAGATACTGTGTACGTCTCTCTGATTCTATTACACACTGTGTTGGCAGGCCCCTGGCAGGTTGGCCACGGCCAATGGCTCTGTTTCTTGCCCGATAAGTCATGCACAATCTTCTGTCATTCAAAGCATTTGGGCAGTCCTTAATGTACAAACATCTATTTCTTGTCTCTCTATCCCTCTCAACCCTAAGTACAGTTAGCCCTATGTCTATTTATTATTCACAGGATTCCTACCTCATAGGTTAGCCCCTGCCACCTGGAAAGATATCTCTTCTCTTTGGGTTCCAATCCTACTTGTGTCTATACTTACCATGAAATAGTTCCTAACAACACAAATTCACCCCAATTTCCCCTCTGTCCTCATCCTTAATTGACTTTTCAGCATTTATTGTTCTTAGCAAATTTACCCAAATTAGAAACTAATACACCTTACCTCTAAACTTATTAAGTTGTATATATAAATTATCTACAGCTTGGGGCTCCTGGGTGGCTCAGATGGTTAAGCATCTGCCTTCAGCTCAGGTCATGATCTCCAGGTCCTGATGTCGGGCTTCCAGCTCAGTGGGGAGTCTGCTTCTCCCTCTCCCTCTGCCTCTCCCCCTGCTCATGTTCTCTCTGTCTCTCTCTCTGTCTCTCTCTCTCAAATGAATAAATAAAATCTTTAAAAAAAATAAAATAAATTATCTACAGCTTTTGTGTATGAAAAAAATTGTTTTAAAGACTAAAGACATACAAGTACAAAATAAAAGTATAAGATAAAAATATTAAGAGTCTTCTTAATTATCACTTTCCATACTCATTCACACATTTCAGTCTCACTGCTCAGTGTTGTTTTCATATACTCTCTCATCCTCCATTCATTTATGTATCCATAGGCTCATTAAGAGTAATACCTGAACATCAGTGGAAATACTAGTGAAATCTGAATAAAGGGTAGAATATAGTTTAATAAAAAAAGAAACTAGTACAAGCAAAATATAAAAAGTATGCAAGCTCCTTGAAGGCAAAGAATGTGTTTTATATCTCATAATTCCATAATAGATATTCAATCTTGCCTGCTGCTGTTTCTGCCAACAGCAGTCATTTTGGATATTCTTTGTCCTCCCTCCAGATCCAGCCTCCCTCCTTCTCTACCTTCTCTACATCCTAACCTCTATGGACTGCACCAGTTTGGCTTCCAGTTAGCTCAGACACTGGGAGGCATCAGCCGTTGATCAGAGGTGGAAAGAGGGAGATCATTTATTGCTCAGGCTCTCTTCCTGATAGACTGCAGATTGGCAGAGACTACATTTCTCCAACAAAGTTCATAGTTCCTGTTGATTGGTCTACAGCTGCAGCTACCATTCTCCCTCCAGATTCTGGTAAATACCCCATCTTCTTGCTCCTTCAAGCTTAATAGTAATGGCACCTCTGCCTCTGCTAGACCCAATACGCTTCACTATCTCTTGTTGGCTTCTGTTAATTCTGTCCATGTTTGTTGAAATGGTCCTTTTGTTAAATGTTCTTCTGTCATTCCATTTCAGTGTCGTCTATGTCCTCAAGAGTCCCTGAGTCATATGACAACAAGGAGAATATGTTCCATATCTCTAGCAAAAAAAGGTATCAATTTGCTTCTATCGTGGCACCAATTCTCAAGTACTTTAGTGAGAAAACGGGCATTTTTGCTTATTTTTTGATATCTGGCTTAATAAAAGATGACTAGATTCTCATATTTGCTTCTGCATTTGCTCAGCACTCTGTTTTAATATGTTCATTTTGCTATAGTACATAAAGAAAACCTTACATAGACAAGTAGATGGAAAATGAAGGAGTAATATGACAGTCTTTTCAAATAATTATGGTTATTTTTATTTGATACTACATCAAAACCTGACAATTGGTAATTACGTAAAGGTTAGTGGCAATACAGAATCTGAAACTTATGAATAAGTTTTTCATATTCTCTTACATGAAAATTCACTGGTCTACCTTGCATTTCCATGCACATATATAATTGTGTAACATCATAAACTGGTCATTTAGAAAAATATTGTTTCATCAAATCAGATAGATCTTCCCAACGTTGACACATTTGACTGTACAATATCAAAAAATCACTTTTAATTTTATCACCACCAATGTTATGAACACGTTTTCTGAAGTATTGGAAAACTACTAAGCTCACTGTAGAAGATACAAGTTTCCCGAAATCATACAACAATGATACAAGTTCTTTTCCTCCAGATAGCCATTCTACTTCAGCATGCAGCAGAAGTGCTTGCTGCGTATGTCCCGCAGATTACTAAGAAAATAATACTCAAGAAATGAGATTTCATAAAATTAGTGATTGTTATTGCTTCACAAAGGACATTCTGAATGAGACTGGTATGTATTTTACTATGAGTGCATGCTGGTGATGAACACAGTGACTGCTAGTACCGTTGGGTGGCACCGCCTTGATTCCTGCTAAGGCACCAGCAGTTTTACTCAGCAATGTTTTTGGACCATCAATGTAAATGACCAAAAACACAAAAAACAAAAAACAAAAAAAAGTCTGGTACAAACTCTGAGCTGCAGAATAGTTAGTCAATACTTCAAAGTACTTTTTGACTATTTCACAGCAGTATTTGTCTGCCAAGTAGTCACCAAAAAAGATCTTTGCTTATTTGTTGGTGCTGAGACCAGGAAAACATAAGCGAAACGGCAAGTCCAGCCGCGGCTATAGATTGATTCTTTTGTAAGGCAAAAGCCCAGTTTTGCCCACAAGATGCTAACCCAGCCTGTAACCCAGGTTTACAGCTACAGCTTTCACTCAGTGAGTCAGTTGGCACTGCTATGATTTTTCTTTTATACTGATTTTTTTGTCCAGCAGAAATTCAGGGATATCAACTGTACAAGCTATTGGGTCAAAGCAGTGCAATAACTTACCTTGTAAGATGATTCTTTTCCCATTCCTCATTTGAAAAAAATGTAATGAACAATTTGTGTCTTTTAAAGAGCTCATCGTTGGGGCGCCTGGGTGGCTCAGTCAGTTAAGTATCTGCCTTCAGCTCAGGTCATGATCCCAGGGTCCTGCTTCAAGCTCCTGCTCAGTGAGGAGTCTGCTTCTCCCTCTCCCTCTGCTCCTCCCCCTGCTCATGCTCACTCTCTCTTTCTCAAATAAATAAAATCGTTTTTTTAAGATTTTATTTATTTATTTGATAGAGTGAGCAAGCGAGAGAGAGAACATGAGCAGGAGGAGGGGCAGAGGGAGAGGGAGAAGAAACCAAGGGAACCACCCAGGTGCCCTGTAAATACATAAAATCTTAAAAAAATAAAATAAATAAAGATGTGCTCGCTTCAGCAGCACATATACTAAAAAAAAAAAATAAAGAGCTCATTGTGTTTACATTTAATATATCAAAATAATGCTCCAACATAACTGACATCTTAGGTAAGATAGCTTACATCATATTTTCATTTCTTTTTTATGTTGTTCATAATTTCTCTGAGGTAAATTCTTCCTTCTATGAGGTTTCATTTTTTTAGCAACTGTAGACAAAGCATGAAACTACGTTGAGAAGGCAAGTTTTCTAAAGTCCTTTTTTAAAGCCATTGATCCAACTTTATACAAAAATATATTAAGTTTTAAATTTTAGAATAACTATTATTAAATAGTTTAAACCTTAACCATTATATCATATTCAAAAGTCTTTTTCTTTATATTATTGTAAAACAAGACACAAGCTGTATTTACTTCTTGTATTACTGTGTAGTTGCAAAGAAAATTTCAGCATTTAAAAGTAACAATTTGGGGCACCTGGGTGGCTCTGTTGGTTAAGCGTCTGCCTTCGGCTCAGGTCATGGTCCCAGGGTCCTGGGATCGAGCCCTGCATCGGGCTCCCTGCTCAGCAGGAAGCCTGCTTCTCCCTCTCCCACTCCCCCGCTTGTGTTCCCTCTCTCACTGTGTATCTCTCTGTCAAATAAATAAATAAAATCTTTAAAAAAAATAAAAGTAACAATTTAGTGAGTAATAATGAGTTATAGAGATTAAGGAGGCACAACCAAAAATAACTGGTGAAAGCAAGGTAGAAACAATTGAGAACAAACTGAGTTAATTTCTAAAACCCCAAATATATTTATACACTTAATCCACTATCTTAGAAAATTCTATTAAACACAAGAATTCACCAGCTCCCCCCTAAAATCTATTAGTTGTCAAATCAATAACAGTAGCAGAAGTCATGTGGCATCTGGAAAGCTTTAGTGTACACTCATGAGAAAATGAGAGTGAAAAGGCAAATAACATTGTAGTATTATTATGAAAACAGCTTTGTCCTTGAAAACATCCTGAAAGGATCTCAAGGACCCATAGGGGTCCCTGAGCCACACTTTGAGAACCACTGCACATAAATTGTTATAGGTAAAATTATTTTATCATTGCTTATGGGTTATAAATTTTAAACAGTGAAGTAACTTGAATTCATTGGCTCAGCAAACTAAATCCTGACACTACTAAAAACAAAGTTAGAAGTTAAAAACATGATTAATCTCACTTAGGGGCAGGACTTTTGCACAAACATATTATACCTCTAATTGTCTAGCAATTTTGTAAGCTCATATAATAAATGAACAAGAGAAAGATTATGACTTCCAAAGTTTTTAAGTCTAAGGACATATTTTCTTAAGATCAAAAATATCTACAAATATTTCACATAATAGCAAATTCATTGAAAAAGGGAAAGGTTATTATGAAGACTACATGGGATAATAAATGTAAACTGCACAGCACAGTGCAGGCACATGGTAAATTCTAATTAAAGTATACACCTCGCCTTTCCCAGAGTGTCTTTCTTCAACCTAGTAAGTACTAACACAAAACTTACCAAACTTTCCAGGTTAGAAGTGAAACTCTGAATCAGTGCCACAAAAGGTCTTGAAACACAGTTTCAAGAAATACAGATTTACTACAGCAAGGATTTGCAAATGATTTAGAAAGATACAAGCTAATTCTAGATAAGGTAGAGGTGACCTTGGGTTGGCATCAAAACTCAGGATTATGTATATATAACTGAGTGATGAATCTTAAAAGTTCTTTTGCAAAGTCCTTCAAGATCTTAGGAATTCAGTATTTTCAATATAGTAGAACATTAGTGTCTATTGGTAGTTATCTCTTCCATCAGTTACAACTCTAATGTATGGAGTATTTGTTTCTACAGATCAATGTCATTTCTAGTATATAAATGATATTAGAAAAGTAAGACATTCTTTCATCTATTTCCCAAAGGGCAGTAACAAACCAAATATGTTCTGAATTTATTATTTTTCAATTTGTATCTCTCAATGAACTCATCCCTAGTACCCTTAGGCAGATTAAAAAAAAAAAAAATCTTAACACAGTTAAATCAAAACATGCCATGCAAGTGATCGGCAAGACAAACAAACAATAAAACAAATATCAACCCATTCTCAAAACTAACATCACCTTTTAAAACAAACTTCCCTGTCTCAGCAATGAGTTCCTTGGAGCATATGCTCCAGCAAATTGATGAATCTTGGCTATAAAGTTAAAATGCCCAGAATATGTTAAAACAATATGGGAAACTGTTTCCATAGGGGATTATCTTCTATTTCGAATGGTGTGTATATCCTCTACTCTATAGAGTAAAATCCATGGCAAGCAAGATCGTGGTCTAGTGGATGGCTTCCAGGTCAGAAACCTGAGTTGATGGTTTGGCCTAATCACTAATGTAGTTGATTCTCAAAAAAATTTTTTTTTTTTTTTTTTAAAGATTTTATTTATTTATCTGACAGAGAGAGACACAGTGAGAGAGAGAACACAAGCAGGGGGAGTGGGAGAGGGAGAAGCAGGCCTTCCACTGAGCAGGGAGCCCGATGCGGGGCTCGATCCCAGGACCCTGGGATCATGACCTGAGCCGAAGGCAGACGCTTAACGACTGAGCCACCCAGGCGCCCCGATTCTCAAAAAAATTTTATTAAATTACTGTGATATGTTCATGAGTCCATAAAATAGTTAAATGGCAAGGAATTTTAACCAAAATAATGGCACAGGGAAGAAAGAAGAAAACTTACCTTGTGGTAAATACAATGTAAAGGGCTTTTAACTCCTAGAGAGTTTCTGTTTTGTGCAGGCAGCAACAATATATATAAATCCCTTCCCACTAGAGCAGCACAGAGAGAGGGGAAAGCATTTAAGGGCAGTGGTGTAGGCGTATTTGTAGAAATTAGGGGATTTCAACACTTCTTGAAGTTCTACTATGTGCAAGAAGTTATGTAATAACAAATTAGAAGTGAAAGAACTAACCTACAGAAATAAATGCAAACACTGAAGTTATTGTGCTGTAAACTATGAACTTGGAACAATTACAAAGATGGAGAATTCTATGTAATTGGCACATCATTGCAAATAAAAAACAATCATGCGTATGGCATGGAACAATATAAGCAATAATGGAGAGTGGCTTAACAAGAATCAGGAAGTGATCCAGAGACAGGAGACCAAGGAGGAGCAGAACTCAGATCAGAAGCAAGACATAGTCACCTCTAGTTGTAGCTCCTAGTTAAGATTCCCACATGTATTTTCTTAGGGGATTGGCCTACTGTATATAAATATTCTACAATTCACATTTAATAAACTTAAACAAAAAGAACCATGATCCAACTATTCTGAGATCCAAAACACATCTGTACTTCTTCATAGAACATGTCCAGTTATTTCAGCCAAATCTGTCTCTTTAATGTGGCCTTTGTGTGGTATTTCCCCTTCTTTGTGAAGCTCATTTTCTCCAAGCAATGAAATAATTCTTAAAGATAACTAGTATCAAAGTTTTTATGCAGTTTTTGGGGGGTGGTCTTGCTTTGTTTCTACTTTTATCTTAACCATTGCTTTCAAGCTTTTTTTGGTAGAATAAATTCACTGATTCTTCAGATCATTTACTTCTTCCTTTTTGTTTGATTTCTGGAAATTTAGCTTTTCTTTAATTCTCCATGAAGAGTCAAGGTAGGCAAAAAGAAGATAAATCACAGAGTGCTCTCTTTGTCTTGTTTACTGGCAGTCTGGTAGGCATACTGAAAAATTAAGATAAATTAACCTAGGTTTTTGTATTTTACGTATTTTCATTATTAATATTGTATTTATTTTCTTTCCCTCCTGTAGGTAAAAGTTGGCTTAGTAAATAATTGCCTTTGTTCCTGGTCTGTATACCCTTGATTAGCTGTGGGTGTTTCTCTGCTTTGTTGTCTTTTGCAAATGTCTCAGTTCTCACCAGTAAAAGCTAAAAGTCAAACAACTAAAGTGGCGCTTTGGTCTTAACCTCTCCAGCGAATTTTTCATCATCTCTTTGGATTTACTGAAGAGCCTAAATTACAGTCAGTGGTGGCCCACAACAGAATAGAGGGGTTTGTAACAGCCAAGGAAACAAAGCTGGAGGCTGGTCTTCTAGGCTTCTTTCTGCTGAGGAAGGTATCCTGCCCCATACCACCATTTTTGCTTAATCAATCTTCATTTCTCAAAGTCTGTGCTCCTGAATTTGAACTTAAGAAATAAATCATGCAAATCTTTTCAAACCAGAGTTCAATCTACCAGACGTTAGTCTCCCCTTGCAAGAAGTGGAACAGGGTCGGGAAGTGAGGTGTGGGAGGCAGGCAAGTTGAGAAAGGGGTAGATTTTCTATGCCCTGGTGAGTAGAGACAGAATGAAAACACCTTCAACTCTCTCCGTAGTGCAATATGTCCATATTCAAATGTAAATGAATATAAAATTGTCCCTCCAGAGACAAATGCAAATGCTTTGGGGATTATCTCCCTCCTGTTAGTGTGGATAAGGAGGAGTCGACAGTACCTTGCTAGGTAAGGCTACCTACTCTGCTGTCCATATCCTTTCAGAAAATGACTAAACAAGCAGGCTCTGCTTTGCAGAGCACTAAGGATGTCACTGGGCACATAAAACCATTCCCTAAAAACATCACCATGGCTAGGTTTCTAAATCTAAATGAAATGATACACATTTAAATATGACCTGGGTTTCTAATCTGTGGGTTTGTACTCTTTGCAGATTGAACCATTACAGGTTCTTTTTTCTTATCTAAACATAGATCTTGGAAGTAAATCATAAAAATGAAGTATGTTCACTTTTAGAAGAGAGTCACTGGGGCTCTTAGAGAAAATGCCCTAATCTTTAGCTTCCTTCTACTCTTTTAAATATACCTTTGGTGAAAACAGTGGCTACATTTAATCTGGCTCAGAAACCTATCCTGATTAACTGGAAAAGAAAACCTCACATCTGGGCCAGATTACGTGGTGCTCATTGTGGGCATTGTGTGTTATTGTGTGTTTGTGTATTTGTTCATTTATATTTAATGAGCACCTGTGCTGAGACATCGTAAGTAAGTCAATATTTATTCTCCCATGTACTTTTAAGATCATTTGGCATGTTTGTTAATAGGTAGGAGCAAAGGAGATGGAAGGGCATGCTCAAAGGTTTTTAGCATGACCTGACATTCTTCTAGATAAAGCATGGAACAGATGGCTTGTGGCTTCTCACAAAATTCTCGTTTCAAAGTTGATCACTCTTAAAGGAGCTTGGATAACCCTTACAAACTCTGGTTACTTTAAACCAAACTTTTATTCTTCACCATACAGAGTAAATCTAGCTCCCAGTATGCTTTTGTCATTAACAAAAACTCTGAGGGTGGTTTCACAGGGATTTTTATGCATTGTTCTATGTTCTTTGTTTGATTTATAAACTGCTGAGGGGAAATGGGGTTGTAAACCTAATCCAGGTTTATGATATAAAAGGGCAGCACATTTTAGAAACACCTTGTGGTCTTACAAATAGAGTTAACTTTAAGCAATTTATTTAGCTAAATAACTGACTCAACTATGTATTAAATTGCTGCCAGTTGGAAATAATGGAGCTTGGCAGTTTTACTGTCAAATATAGTGGGTATAGAAAAATATGTGGAGACTGGAGACTTGCAAAAGACTGAGCTGCTGTAGCATTTAGTGATGGAAAAACCAAGTAATTCACCTTGACTACACTCAAAGGGAAAAATGTGAAAAGCAAGCTTCCACTATTAAACAGTTAATTATAGTGTGTTTATGTGTATAGGGCTTGATTGTTAATTGCTTAAACTAAGTTGTTCTATAAAGACAAGTGCTTGCCTAGATTCCTATGTGCTTAGAGATTGATCTGAGTGGTGAGCTGGTCTGTCTTGCAGGGTGTAGATTGATTGACATAAATGTGTAGTCTGAATTTTAGAAAAGAGGTTTTATTGAATGTCTTCAGCAAAAGATAAACTATGAGGAAAATCTACAACTTTAATGGTAAAATTAAAAATATTAAATACTCTCTCACCACACGTTTGAAGAAGCATTTCTTAGCCTCTTTATTCTTATTATCAAGAAAAGAAAAGGAAAGGAAAGGGGGGAAAAAAAGAAAAGAAATATAACAGATCCTGGATTATAAGATTTTATGGGTCTAGAGGTTTTGTGATTATTTATGGAAAATAAGATCCCTGGGAAAAGATCAAGGAACGTGGAATTATTTGGGCTGGAGCTAGAAAGGTTAAAGACTAATATAAATGATCTTCAAGCCTATGAAAACCGTATAGGAAACAGACACCAGCTATTCTATTTGAACATGAACACAGAGCTTAATTGGCAAAAGCTGCAACAGAAATAATTTGGGATAAAATTATAAGAATCAATGTGTCCTTTCTTAAAGTTTTGTTTTGCTATTTTTTAAAGTAGATACTAGAATTCTATAAATGACATAGGGGCATTTCATAAAGAAAATAGACCCATATTTCAAATTTCATATTAAAAACTCCTGTAAACTTTGGTTATTAAGCCTTTGAATTTGATCAGAAGGATAGCCTTCAGAAAAACAACTGCTCAAATCATGTTAGTTAACTACAGCATGTAATTAAGTTATAAGCTTGTAAATACCCAGAAGAGGAAAAATAATGGCAAAAAGTAAATCCAGTGTCAGGTGAAGTTATTCGGTTGTTTATATTTAGATTGGTTCAAGGTCCCTACTGCATGTTCTTTGGAGGGTCTATACCTTCCAAGATTTCTGAGTATTTCCCAAGGCTAAGGGTCCCATGGCTTCAAGTTCCTTTGAACGTGGAACTTAGGTTCAAGTTTGAGTCTCACTTGAGTCTCAAAATCCAATTAAAAAATAATAATAATAAACCCAGTGTTCTAAGGCATTGTATGCATAATGGACTTTCACATCAGACCAAATTTCCCTTCTTCTCAGAATGGCTGTGAAAAAAAAAAATAGCTGTGTAGGTACACTGGTATTCTCAGACCTTAAGTTCTGTTAAGCCAATGAGAGTCTCAACTACACTGAGTAAGGATGGTCTGCAGAAAAGTCTGGCCAGTTTCTGCAATAAACTCTAGAAAAATACTACCAAGTCAATTCAAAAAGCAAGTTACCAAGAGCAAATTTCACCATACCTTTCTACCCTTGCAGACTGTAGCTTGCAGACAGGGGGACATCTGATAGAATTCAGGAGGGTAATTAACTGAAGGACAGCATGCAGTGTTGAAGTAAGTTGTGTCTGGTTCAAATCAGGAGTAGAGAACAGAGCTTTTTGTTCATTCCTTCTGTGAACTTCAAGCTCAGTGGTGTAAAACTGTTCAAAAGAGAGGTAGTTCAATGTGATGGATTAAGCTAAGAGATAAGTATAATCTTAAAATGATATATAACCTCAAGAAAGTTGTTTTTTCCCCATTAATAATGAAAGTAAACAAAGAGCTTTCCAACATTCTTTGTTTGTAATAGCCCCTCTTTATTTTGTTTTTTCAAACTTGGGGCTTTTCCCCATTATTCTTACTAGCTTTCTTTGAGTTAAAGTATGGCTCTATAAAAAGGAATGAAATCATCTGTTCATTAACTTTCTACTCAGTAAACTTTTTTTTTATTTTCTTCAACTACAACTCTCATAATTTTTCTAGTCACCATTCTTCTCATCTATTTGCACATTCCTTAGTTTGCATGTCAGTCCCAAATGCCTCAACTCATCAGTTAAATTAGTTCTGTTTTTACAATAGCTCACAAAAGGGCTTACAGCTGAAACTCTTCCTCTAATCTAGCTCTTCTTGCTGCATGTACTATTTCTTTATTGACCTTAGCTTTGTAGAGCTTTAAAAATAATATATATCAGCAAGGGTTGCATGCTTTCTAATCATATGTTTTCTCCTGCTAATCATTCAGTTACCTGATTAGAAACAGATGCAACCTATTTGAAATGTGAACTTACCAGTGAACTGCTTATAATGGTTGCATATTTTTTAGATATTCTATGTCTGTGTTGTGAAATGCCCTAGAAGGTTTTCAATGGTAAGCATTTAGATGATATTTTATAGCTATAAGTTTTTTTTTCCTTCCAAGTGACCCATTCCAACCAATACAAATTGACAAACAAAACAAGCAACAACAAAGATTCAACCAACATCAAAAGCCACAACGTTTATAAGTAATCTGCAAACAAGAGTACTAGAACTGTGATAGTACAAATTTCAAAACAGACAAATCCCTTACTCTCAAAGAGCTTATGACATATTGGAAAAAGTAAACACATAAACAACCATTTGTAACCCAAAGCATAATATGATACTTTAATTAAAATACATCCAAAGTGATATGCAAAAAGGACAGGAAAAAAAAAAGTTCTAAGGAGAATCAGGGAGGGCTTGATGGAAATTTTAGTGTTTGTGTTGGATCTTGATAAAGGAGTAGAGTTTCAATGGGCAGAGATGCAGCGAAATTCTAGGCAGGAGCCAAGGATCAGCAGCAACCTTCAAAAAAATGCTTATAAGTCATGCCAGTCGGATCACCCACAATTTTATTGATAAGAAGTTAAATTGCTAACAGGTTAATATAATATTGTAACAGGTTAATATAATATTGAAATGATCCATATCAATAGCATAATGCTAACCAAAGGGTCTTGAACTAAGCCATGTAACAAACTATAGAACTCCAAATATAAATAGACTCACATATTGTTTAATCAGACTGCCAACTCAACTGAAATTTACTTAAAAAAAAGAGCCCAGTGAACATCTTCAAAGTAGAACTGAACCTATGTGGGTGTTTTTTTGTTTTGTTTTGTTTTTTGTTTTTTATTATTGACTATTTTTTTAGAGAAGTATTGGGGTTCATAGCAAAATTAAGGTTAAGGAACAGAGATTTCCCATCTATTCCCTACCCACATATATACATAGCTGCCCCCATTGTCAACATCTCCCACCAGAGTGGTACATTTGTTACAATTGTTGAACCTACCCTGACACATCATAATCACTCAAAATCCATAGTTGACATTATGGGTGACTTTTTTTTAACTTTTATAAATATAACAAAATTGGGGCAATCAGCATGTTCTCCAAATCAAATCTGAGCTAAACTGGTATTTATTACACCTGGCTCATATTTGTGGTTATCAATGAAATACCAATTAGGTCACCAAAATCTGCACAACAAATTTTAAGTTTTAATAAACAGAGGCTTTTACAATAACTACTGGATGATTTGGAGAGTTTTTCATTAAAAAATTCTCATCAACGACAAAACCTTGTTTTGCCCTTGCAGAGAGTCCCTATGCTTAAATCCTGGTTCAGCATTTAAATTATATTCTTTCCTTTGGCCCAGTGGTTGATTCAAACAATCCAGGGGGGATATAGAAGTAGTTGGGGGGATATTTTGGCTGAGGACTAGTTAGTAATAATAATAACCAGACACTTCAAAATTTGGTGCTTCTTAATAAATAAATGCTTGTCAAGTAACTGCTTAGTTCATCCCAACACGCGCTCTTTGTACACATGGTCCTTTCAGGAACCAAGAGAAGCAGAGAGGCAGGATCTGTCGACTAAATGGCCCTTTTCCATTGCTTTGATCCACCACCAATTCTAGTTAGTCATCTCTGCTCTGAAAACCAAATTCCTCTCTAACCTTGAGGGCACATGATGGCTTGTTTTGGCACTAACTCTGTAGAGCTAAAACTCTGGGCTAAAGAAGCAGAAAGATTTAAGAGCCTCTCACCTCACAAACTTGAGTTTCAGGTTGGGGCAGTGACAACCTGTCAGAATCTCGTTTGTGGCACCCAAGCAAACCAAGCACATGGACAGCGGAAATGGCTAGAAAAATCCTCAGACCCTGGTTCTCTTGGTAATTAATTCCATTGATTATGTGGGTGTTTAAATACTGAGACAGACCCTGGTGCCAGCCTAAAATACGAGTCAACTCACATTTCCCTTGGCCTTTTAGAAAATGCAGATGTGTCCAAATCCTAAAAAACAGCTGCATTTAAAAAAAAAAAAAAAAAAAGGGAAGGAAGGAGAGAAGGAAGGAAGAAAAAAGAAAGAAACAGGGAGGAAAAGTGTTCCAAACAAACGAAATGTTGATCTGCCTTTTATTAATTTCATTTTTTATCTTCTTGTGTACAGACATTTGACAGCTGTGACATTCATGGGCAATGCATTTGAAAAAGAAGACATAAATATTCAGAGACATATTAGAATGCTGTTCAATGTAAGCACCTGTCTACTTAGTGTTGACAGAAAATCATTTACTTTGCTTTATGCATGTTCCCTCCAGAGACCACAGAGGTCCTATTTTATTTAAAGAGCTGGTCCCAATATCAGTGCTTGTTCTTGAAACTGCAGTATATACAGCTAATTATATTTATTGAGGAAACAATTTTGTTTTATATTTTCAATAATACTTAAATAATTTGGTCAATCTTGACCTCAGAAACTATTTCCCCAAGGATTCAGTTAACGAAAGACTTCATACAAGACCTGATACCAATGTTCTTACACTATACTGTTCCATTATCACCTAGGGAAAATTTTCAAATATAACTTTCATAGATGAGACGTGTACAAGATGAAACTGTAAGATCTCTGTGGGTCTTAGGAAAAACATTACAGTCAATGAAATCCATGCCAACATCTGTATATATGTATTTATTATTTATTATGCTTTGATTTGTATAATCTTAAACAATATCAGTCTTGCACAAAGTAATGCATTATTAAAAGTCACAGGAATCATGACTTTTAAATCAGATTATATCAAATTTGGTAAATCTTTGTTTCTTTTCTACTCAGCCCAAATCAGAGAAGTAATCATGTAACTTAACTAGACTGAAACAGGTGGCCACACACAGAGGAAAGAAGGAAGGAAGGAAGGGAGGAAGGAAGGAAGGAAGGAAGGAAGGAAGGAAGGAAGGAAGGAAGG